>NC_084748.1:36616475-36676475 GCF_033978785.1 Entelurus aequoreus | reverse complement strand
TGTAAACCAACCACGGTGAGTTAGAGGACCGCCAAAATTAGTAGGACAAAACGGCGCTGGCCACAGAAAGACGTGTTTTATGCCACTCCTTTGTCTCATTTTGTCCACCAAACGTTCTATGCTGTGCGTGAATGCACAATGGCGAGCTACAGAAACAATATTGAAAAAACAAATGTAATTTTTCCCCATCTTTCTCCATTTTTGAAAAAGCTCCAGGGAGCCACTAGGGCGGCGCTAAAGAGCCGCATGGGTTGCTGACCCCCGTACTATACAGTACTGTATATGAAACAAACATAACGAGGGGGTGATGGATCAACTTTCTAGGTGCCCCCACAAATGATCAGAAATCACAAAAATCTTTAACTTTGTCAGCCATATTGCTACAATAATAACTATTTTGAAAAAGTTAAAATCCACTTCCATTAACATCGGCGAAGAATGAGCTGACGAGAAAGGAACAGACAGAGAGAGGGAGAAAAGGGCGGCATCGGAGGGGAGGGGCGGTTGAAAGAGCCGCAGCTGAACGAGAGGTAGCTCTTTTCCCCTGTCTGCTTTGGCACACTTTTTCCAGAAAAGCCCGGTCCCATCACAATTAAAACTGCTTCATGGATTCTTCCATACTTGTGAACGCCATTAAACTACCCCTGGCAAACAGTCTTTTATAAAGCTCCACAGCGATTCCCTCCGTCTTTCCACGCTGGCCTGTTGTTTTTTTGGGGCTCATGTTGAGTTAGCAAAATGGACAAAACTTGTCAAAAGGGGAAAAAACTAATAAGAAACCCACACGCTGAAGCGCTGAGAAGTGACTAGTAGTGTGCTCCGCCTTTCCAAAAATGTTGCGCCCTGATTTTTGCCTGCAGGCTTTGATTGAAACTTTTATTAGTAGATTGCACAGTTCATTACATATTCCGTACAATTGACCACTAAATGGTAACACGCGAATACGTTTTTCAACTTGTAAATCAATTCATGGTGGACACAACATGAATAAATGAATGAACTGTCCATACTCAGAGACATGGTAGGCACACGCTGAGGCATATTTGGCTCAATCGGAAAGTTAGTAAATGGAAACGTTTGCCACTAAAGGGTTTCATAAATCGTGTTTCCACTGTATTAACTTTATATGCAGGTCAAATATAGTGACTTTTTTAATCCCGCTGATGTCAATTGAGCATTATGAACACAGTACACAGTCAGTACAGGTAGTGAGCGTGCCATACACTCACTGAGGCGTCATTTACCCATTACGACCAATCTTTATCATTATGAGTTTTGCCTAGCAGCAAATGGTCAAGCAAACGTGACATAACCAGGAAAAGTAATTGTTTATTTATATATATATATATATATATATATATATATATATATATATATATATATATATATATTTGTTACTGCTGATGGACTGTTCAAGAGGTTTTATTGACCCATAACAGTGTGGTACAACACACACCTAAAATACAAAAACGTGGTTCATTTCTCATAAAGTAGCCAAAGTTAAGAGGTGGACGTCTCAAGGTGACTGCAAAGATACACTTGCAATGCAGCCCCCAGACAGGTGGCGTCCCCCGGGTAATCACCCCCAGGTGCTATGTCGGATGTGTTTGTATAACAACCAACGCTGGCAGCGAGGGGTAATCCAGACATGTTAGACTCAGTGTCACCTCCAGGACCTGACTTCAAACACTCGGCCATTGTCCGCAGCAGCAGGAGGGGAGAACACGTCTCTGCACTTGAGAAATGTTCTCACTCCAAAAACAATAAGTGGAGCTGCACGTACTGTGCGCTGTGATGTTTAAAGAGATGGGAGTAAAAAGCAGGAAAAAGAACCTCTAAGGCTGGGGTGTCCAAACATTTCCCTTGAGGGCCACAGAATAAAAAACGAAAGATGCGGGGGCCATTTTGATATTTTTTATAATCAAAACAAATATAATATATAGTTTTTTTTCCAACCTAACGGTTCCCCTTTAGGGACCTAAAAGGGTCTCAGTCATAAAAACATAAAAAAAAGTCATGTATTATTTTATTTTTTTAATCCAACGTTTACTGTACATTTTTTAATCAACTTCAGGTCTATTTGTCGATATAAAGTAAAAAATATAAAATATTTTTCAACCCGCAACACCTGCAATTAGAGATGTCCGATAATGGCTTTTTTGCCGATATCCGATATTCCGATATTGTCCAACTCTTAATTACCGATTCCGATATCAACCGATACGATATATACAGTCGTGGAATTAACACATTATTACGCCAAATTTTGTTGTGATGCCCCGCTGGATGCATTAAACAATGTAACAAGGTTTTTACAAAATAAATCAACTCAAGTTATGGAAAAAAATGCCAACATGTCACTGCCATATTTATTATTGAAGTCACAAAGTGCATTATTTATTTTAACATGCCTCAAAACAGCAGCTTGGAATTTGGGACATGAGGAGGTTGAGGTGGGCGGGGTTGAGGTGTGAGGGGGGGCGGGGGGTTAGGGGGTAGCGGGGGGTGTATATTGAAGCGTCCCGGAAGAGTTAGTGCTGCAAGGGGTTCTGGGTATTTGTTCTGTTGTGTTTATGTTGTGTTACGGTGTGGATGTTCTCCCGAAAAGTGTTTGTCATTCTTGTTTAGTGTGGGTTCACAGTGTGGCGCATATCTGTAACAGTGTTAAAGTTGTTTATACGGTCACCCTCAGTGTGACCTGTATGGCTGTTGACCAAGTATGCCTTGCATTCACTTGTGTGTGTGAAAAGCCGTAGATATTATGTGACTAGGCCGGCACGCAAAGGCAGTGCCTTTAAGGTTTATTGGCGCTCTGTACTTCTCTCTACGTCCGTGTACCACTACGTACAGTGGCGTTTTAAAAAGTCATAAATTTTACTTTTTGAAACCGATACCGATAATTTCCGATATTACATTTGAAAGCATTTATCGGCCGATAATATCGGCAGCCCGATAATATCGGACATCTCTACCTGCGATGAACGAACTCCTCCAAAAGAAGAAAAATACATACATTAGCTGCACCGTTTTATAAGCCGCTGGGTACAAAGCGTTGGAAAAACAAGCTGCGTATAGTCCAGAAAATACGCCCTTGCTCCACGGCAGGGGTGTCAAACGTACAGCCCGCGAACAGGTTTTATCCGGCCCGTGTGATGAGCATGCCAAGTATAAAAATTTGCTGTTTTTTCTCTCGAACGAAAGAAACTGCTGTTCTAAATTATGTCCACTTGATGTCACAATAGCAATTCTGTTAGGCAAGCAAACCGTTTATACCGGGGCCAAGCAAGAGGTACACAGTAAAGGGGGACTGTGGCTCCTCCTCCTCGACCCACATGAAACTTAAAACCTGCCGTTTTATGTCTTCTGCTTCGAACACATCGTCATTTGGCACCTTTGTTGCCCCAAAATGTCTGTCAAACACGAGAAAAGTCAAATTAACCCTTTTGAATAGTTTTTACCTCCGTTTCTTACGGTTTGTTGAGTTAGCACTGGATTGATACGTGGACATGACAAAGGAGGTATTTGATATCTAGAAGAGTTTACATGTTGTGTTTTTTGTTCAATCCCAGAAAGACTGTGACTTAATTTTAATCCTGACTTTGTAGATACACTGAGACTAAGTCTAAGCTCATTGTGTTTTTGAAACTGCACCAATTTCCTAAGAATTTTTAACAAATTTGAAGTGTTTTGTCCAGAGGATATTTTGTGATTTGTACGTTTTCAAAATGTGCTTCTTCTATTTTTGGCCAAAATAAAACAAAGAAAACAACCTGAAATTGTCTTTATTTTTAAATTATCATGCCATGATTTTACCATTCGGGCCCACTTAAGAATAGATTTTCCTCCATGCGGTCCCTGAGCTAAAATTACTTTGACACCCCTGCTCTAGGGTTTTGTTTTGTTTTTCAGAGTGGAAGTGGAGAGGGAAGATGCATCCTAGTAAAGCAGAAATATGCACATTTAATGAGCACAGGATTATTGAGGATGCTCATAAGAAGACTTGGGAGTAGGGTTGTACGGTATACTATATTAGTATAGTACCGCGATACTAATGAATCATTTTCGGTATGATACCATCTCTGAAACGTACCGGTCCCGCAACCCCCCGCGCCCGCGTGGAAGTTACGTCGTGACATTGCTAGTTTACGAGCAGAGGAGCATGTTCGGCAGTGCACAATCACAGAGTACTTACAAGCAGACACAGTGTGTAGACAGAAAAGGGAGAACGGACGCATTTTGGCTTAAAAACTAACGATAAAGGTGAAGTTATAACACTGAAACGCCCTCAGGACGAGGTGCTTTAAGACATGGCTAGCTAGCTAGCGGCTAACGTCCATCCGCCGTCGGCAGTGTTTTAGCTACTTCTAAATCAGTAATCCTCGCCTCCATGGCAACGAATAAAGTAAGTTTCTTACAAGTATCATCCCTGCAGGACGAGGAATAGCTAAACATGCTTCACTACACACCGTAGCTCACCGGCATCAAAATGTAAACAAACGGCATTGGTGGATCTACACCTGACATCCACTAATGATATCAAGTACAGGCACGTATCTAGTCGACACTACTATGATTACGTTGATATTTTTTGGCATCACAACTAGAAATGTCCGATAATATCGGGCTGTCGATATTATCGGCCGATAAATGCTTTAAAATGTAATATCGGAAATTTTCGGTATCGGTTTCAAAAAGTAAAATGTATGACTTTTTAAAACGCCGCTGTACGGAGTGGTACACGGACGTCGGGAAAAGTCCAGAGCGCCAATAAACCTTAAAGGCACTGCCTTTGCATGCCGGCCCAATCACATAAAACCTACGGCTTTTCAAACACACAAGTGAATGCAAAGCATACTTGCTCAACAGCCATACAGGTCACACTGAGGGTAGTGGTATAAACAACTTCAACACTGTTACAAATATGCGCCACACTGTGAACCCACACCAAACAAGAATGACAAACACATTTCGGGAGAACATCCGCACCGTAACACAACATAAACACAACAGAAAAAATACCCAGAACCCCTTGCAGCACTAACTCTTCCGGGTCGCTACAATATACACCCCCCGCTACACCTCCCCCCCCAACCCCACCCACTTCAACCTCCTCATGATCTCTCAGGGAGAGCATGTCCCAAATTCCAAGCTGCTGTTTTGAGGCATGTTAAAAAAAATAATGCACTTTGTGACTTCAATAATAAATATGGCAGTGCCATGTTGGCATTCTTTTCCATAACTTCAGTTGATTTATTTTGGAAAACCTTGTTACATTGTTTAATGCATCCAGCGGGGCATCACAACAAAATTAGGCATAATAATGTGTTAATTCCACGATTGTATATATCGGTATCGGTTGATATCGGAATCGGTAATTAAGAGTTGGACAATATCGGAATATCGGATATCGGCAAAAAAGCCATTATCGGACATCTCTAATCACAACATCTTTTTTTGTTTTTTTAAAATGTTTCTTATGTTTATAAAGTCAGGAAATATGTCCCTGGACACATGAGGACTTTGAATATGACCAATGTATGATCCTGTAACTACTTGATATCTGATTGACACCCAAATTTGTGGTATCATCCAAAATCAATGTAAAGTATCAAACAACAGAAGAATAAGTGATTATTACATTTTAACAGAAGTGTAGACAGAACATGTTAAAAGAGAAAGTAAGCAGATATTAACAGTTAATAAACAAGTAGATTAATAATTCATTTTCTACCACTTGTCCTTAATAATGTTGACAAAATAATAGAATGATAAATGACACAATGTGTAACTGCATATGTCAGCAGACTAATTGGGAGCCTTTGTTTGCTTACTTACTAATAAAAGACAAATTGTCTTTTATGTTCACTATTTTATTTAAGGACTTAACTGCAATAAGAAACATATGTTTAATGTACCCTAAGATTTTTTGTTAAAATAAAGCCAATAATGCCATTTTTTTGTGGTCCCCGAAAAATGTTTAGTATCGGTGCCGGTACCGAAATATTGGTATAGTTACAACACTACTTGGGAGCCAACTTGTTGATCATTTTAGTGCAAACGTTTGGTGAAGTTGCTCCGAGCACATTTCTGCACAAAAATGCTTGCAGGCCTCAGCTGAACGGCGCACAAACACACAGCTGTTTCTAATCGGTAACTCAGCACTGATGGCTGACCCACATTCTGGTGCGTGCGCGTCTTTGAACCCGTGGCCCCGCTAGACTCAGCCACGGGGGGAAGGTAGAGGGAACGAGGAGGAAAAACAAAAGGGAGGAGAGTGCGGACTGAAGGAGCGATGGTGACAAAGTGTGGCGTAAGTATGTTACAATATGTTTTTCCTCAATGCCCCTACCAGGTTGCATGGTGTCATGTTTAATAATAGACCATGTGTTCTTGTAAATGTTTCCACAGCCCCAAAGTGCAGCTGTACACCCAAAAAAAGAAGGGAGAAAAAAAAATCTCATAAAAATAAAACCTGACCATCAATTTTCTGTTCTTCGGGTTGCTGTTGTTACGCTCGGAAAGCCCCATTTTTTTCTGGGCACGGGGGAAATTGCTTTTCTTTGTCAGCACCCGACCGGCCGTCTATCAAAATTTCATAAAGCCGCGCGCTGTCTGCATTTAAATGAGTCGGCCTTTTCATTAGGCCTGGAAGTGCACGTTGACAGCATTCCTCGCGTGCAGGGGACGGGTACTGCCATTGGTAATGACTCATGGCAAAGATGCTTATCCTTCCTTCTCCCACTCCCAAATAGTTTGGCAGGGTCACAGAGGTAGAAGGGGGATGGGGACCAAGGGGGTCCTCCTTGGCGAAAAACAGCAAAAAGTGGTACGAATGTTCGCATGAACATTTGCTCACACCACTTCGCAGAGGGCAAGTGGGTCACCGCGTCTCGGGACTCCACGAGGAGAAAAAACACGGATGAGGTCTGCGGTGCAGAGAGGACTTGAGCAGATTAGTAAAGACATGTTTTACTTCTGCCCCTTTTCCACTGCATGATGCCTGCTCCGCGCAGCCCAGCTGTAGCAGAGCCATGTGTGAGGTGAACCACTGCTGGTTTCTTTTTCATAGTTGGGCAGATTCGTTATTGACGTGTCCTTGTAACAATTGAGGATATACGTCAGGAAATGACAAAAATAAACACACAAGCGAATGTTAGCTTATCCTGTTATTATGCATTAGTTCTGGACCGCAACTCAGGTCCTGGTCCACCTTTTTTTTAAACCCTTGAGTCGACTTAGTTAAGCCTCCAAAGCGACAAAACATGAACACAATCAAAAAAGTGTTATAAGCAAGTCATATATATATATATATATATATATATATATATATATATATATATATATATATATATATATATATATATATATATATATATATATATAAATATAAATGGAATACAATGATTTGCAAATCATTTTCAACCCATATTCAGTTGAATATGCTACAAAGACAACATATTTGATGTTCAAACTGATAAACTTTTTTTTTTTTTTTTGCAAATAATCATTAACTTTAGAATTTGATGCCGGCAACACGTGACAAAGAAGTTGGGAAAGGTGGCAATAAATAGTGATAAAGTTGAGGAATGCTCATCAAACACTTATTTGGAACATCCCACAGGTGAACAGGCAAATTGGGAACAGGTGGGTGCCATGATTGGGTATAAAAGTAGATTCCATGAAATGCTCAGTCATTCACAAACAAGGATGGGGCGAGGGTCACCACTTTGTCAACAAATGCGTGAGCAAATTGTTGAACAGTTTGAGAAAAACCTTTGTCAACCAGCTATTGCAAGGAATTTAGGGATTTCACCATCTACGGTCCGTAATATCATCAAAGAGTTCAGAGAATCTGGAGAAATCACTGCACGTAAGCAGCTAAGCCCGTGACCTTCCATCCCTCAGGCTGTACTGCATCAACAAGCCACATCAGTGTGTAAAGGATATCACCACATGGGCTCAGGAACACTTCAGAAACCCACTGTCAGTAACTACAGTTGGTTGCTGCATCTGTAAGTGCAAGTTAAAACTCTCCTATGCAAGGCGAAAACCGTTTATCAACAACACCCAGAAACGCAGTCAGCTTCGCTGGGCCTGAGCTCATCTAAGATGGACTGATAAAAAGTGGAAAAGTGTTCTGTGGTCTGACGAATCCACATTTCAAATTGTTTTTGAAAACTGTGGACGTCGTGTCCTCCGGACCAAAGAGGAAAAGAACCATCCAGATTGTCATAGGCGCAAAGTTGAAAAGCTAGCATCTGTGATGGTATGGGGGTGTACTAGTGCCCAAGACATGGGTAACTTACACATCTGTGAAGGCGCCATTAATGCTGAAAGGTACATACAGGTTTTGGAGCAACATATGTTGCCATCCAAGCAACGTTACCATGGACGCCCCTGCTTATTTCAGCAAGACAATGCCAAGCCACGTGTTACATCAACGTGGCTTCATAGTAAAAGAGTGCGGGTACTAGACTGGCCTGCCTGTAGTCCAGACCTGTCTCCCATTGAAAATGTGTGGCGCATTATGAAGCCTAAAATACCACAACGGAGACTGTTGAACAACTTAAGCTGTACATCAAGCAAGAATGGGAAAGAATTCCACCTGAGAAGCTTCAAAAATGTGTCTCCTCAGTTCCCAAACATTTACTGAGTGTTGTTAAAAGGAAAGGCCATGTAACACAGTGGTGATCATGCCCTTTCCCAACTACTTTGGCACTTGTTGCAGCCATGAAATTCTAAGTTAATTATTATTTGCAAAAAAAAATAAAGTTTATCAGTTGGAACATCAAATATCTTGTCTTTGTAGTGCATTCAATTGAATATGGGTTGAAAATGATTTGCAAATCATTGTATTCCGTTTATATTTACATCTAACACAATTTCCCAACTCATATTAAAGTTAAAGTTAAAGTACCAATGATTGTCACACACATACTAGGTGTGGTGAAATGTGTCCTCTGCATTTGACCCATCCCCTTGATCACCCCCTGAGAGGTGAGGGGAGCAGTGGGCAGCAGCGTAGCCGCGCCCGGGAATCATTTTTGGTGATTTAACCCCCAATTCCAACCCTTGATGCTGAGTGCCAAGCAGGGAGGTAATGGGTCCCATTTATTTCATAGTCTTTGGTATGACCCGGCCGGGATTTGAACTCACAACCTACCGATCTCAGGGCGGACACTCTAACCACTAGGCCACTGAGTATATATATATATATATATATATATATATATATATATATATATATATATATATATATATATATATATATATATATATATATATATATATATATATATATATATATATATATATACAACTATGGGAAATACTATACTTTGACTTTCACAAAGTGCATTATTTTTTTAAACATGCCTCAAAACAACAGCTACAAAAACAATGAAGGCACACAGCTTCAGTCCAGAGTATACTAGAGTTATAAAGTAAACAATAACATAGTCCTCTTTTAGTGCAAGACTGCCTGGCATACTGTATAACAGGAAATTAAAAACTGGGCTCAATCTGCCCTGCTCTAACGTATTTGTATGAGTAACACAAATGTGCTGCAAGCTAGTGGTGAGTGCTTGAAGTGGCCTAGCAGTCAGCCAGAGCTTCTGAAATGCTGCATTGAGACAGGGCACCTCCGTTCACTGCGAGCTGCAAAGTGTGCGCCATGCAGGGCAGACTAGCCACACCAAACTCCACCGTAGCTTTTGCCATACTGCGTGCGTTGTCCCTGACCACAACGTGGGCTTTCGCCTTGGGGTGGTTTTTGTTGTATTTTTGTTTTGTCTCGGCGGAGTCTTTAAGCGACAACTGTGTGGTACTACTTTTTTCCGGTGTTTGCTTTTCATCCATCTTACGCTTGTATTCATCGTGTATCTCCTTATGATTCTTGAAGAGGTGGGAGATCAAATTGCTCGTATTAAAGAAAGACGTCTTGGTTCCTCCTCGCATAACCAACTTTTTGCAGTCATTGCAAATTGCCAGTTTTTTATCCGCCAGAGACACTTTAAAATAATCCCAAACCATGTCGTTAGTCAGTCACCGAGCGAGCTTGCTTGTTAGCCACGGCTACAGCACCGGCAACAACACTCTTGTTGTTGTTATGCTCCGCTCGCGGCGGTTTGATGAGGTCATCAAGCGTCGCCAGGAAACCTCTCATGCTGCAGTCGTGCTGCAACTCCTGTGTTGTGTGTGGGAGAGGGGAGAGGGGAGGGGCAGGGAGACGCAATTGCTTCTGTACCACTCCGTACAGCGGCATTTTAAAAAGTCATAAATTTTACTTTTTGAAACGGATACCGATAATTTCCGATATTACATTTTAAAGCATTTATCGGACATCTCTAGTTTTGATAACAACATTGAGAGGTGTTGAAATTGCTAATGCTAATCGGTAGCATGTAATTTGCATATGCAATTCAAATTAGCATCGAGCTAGCGCAATGTGAAAAGCGTAGTCTTACTTTTGAGAACTTTCTATCAGGCAGGCTTGCCTTGTTGACACAGAACATTAGGCCCGCCAAGTGAGACCAACGCTGTAACATTTACCTGTGACCTGTTTTGAATAAATCTGGATAAATATTTCTGTGTACCCGACCTTTGACTGTTCAACAAAAGAATGCAAGTAGATTTTAACAAGTACCACATTCCCTATGTACAAGCAATGGCCAGTTACGATTTTGGTTATGTCGACAACCCCCTGTGTCAACGTCAGTCAGCCAGTCCGAGGGGTGCCGCCATTAAACAAGTCAACTCCACGGTCTTTGCTTCGCTCTAACTGTCCGTGTGCTTTGCTGCCCTCAGTCTACCCACTAATACAAGTGGTCTCCTGACCTAAACCCAAACCCTGAACCCCCTAATTCCTAACCTCAACAGCCACATGTGGTTAAGTAAATGCAGGAGAGCCTTGAGGCATGAGAAAGTGAGATGATACATTTGCGTTGAGAGAAGCTACCACAGCAGCAAGACTTCAATCAGTGCGTTCTCTTCGAACATACGCCACTGAACTCAAATAAAACACAGAGTTGGGGAAATACTTTGCAGACATGATGTTCAGCCTTTCTTTCTTTTTTTTTGCTGGTGCCTACATTTCCTCTGCTGACTGGCTCGCAGCAGCCGGTGGCGGTCCTCCACATAACTCCTAAACAAGGACAGACCCTATTTTTTTGCTTTTGGTTGTGACACTGCTACTCATGGCAGACTTCATGAGAGCCAACAACAACTACTTTAGGACAAATGATGATCATAAACTTTAATATTTTTTAGCCTGAATATAAGGAGGATGAGTTACAAGATTTATAAGCTGTATGCAAAACAGATCCAGCTTTAGTGAAACACTCGGCATCATGCAGCACTATTGCTAAGTGTTGAACAAAATATACAAACTACGGTACTACAGATGTCAACAATAATCGATTTTTGAATGAACCGCGCTTCTTACCTGATTCTTAATTAAATAGAAAAAAAAAAATCAAAAATAGATTTGAAAAAATAAACAAAAACTTTGTTTTTTTAATCTGTCCTGTCCAGCCACTTAGGCAAAACATACAGAATTGTTGATGTACGGTAGATGCCCATATCTGCTGTACAGAGTTACTTTAGAAAAGGAAAGTGTAGGATGCTTCTCTTGTTGTCGTATTTGACTTTACTAAATGTTTGGGTAGAATTTTATTAAACAAAACAAGTTTTCTTTTAAGTAATATAGAAATGTATCAGAGATGTTAACTATTTTATGGAGAAATATAGTTGATCATACAACTTGCACCCAATGTTATTTTAATAAAGTATTGATTTTGAATCGAATCGTTACCCTCAAGAAACAAATTGCATTGAATCGAATCGTGTGGTCCAAAGATGCACAGCCCTACAAACTACGAACATAATAAAACAATCACTTACTGTGCAATGTCTGCTCTCACGAGGATGCTGATTGGTGGGATGTTTAGATTTTCCTGTTTAGATAAATAATTAATCATAATCCTCACAAACGGTAAAAAAAAAAAAAAACTGGCCACAAACAAGCGTTTTTTTCGTGTCTTTCTTGCCATCCCCAGGTATAAATTGAAGGTCAAAGGTTACAAACTTCTCGGTTTACGGGTACAGCATTCTACTATCCAGGTAAGAGATACTAAGCAAATCAGAAGTTACTCACCAGTTACCTAGTTTTTGAGTATTTGATTTACTGAAAACATACTCAAGTAATTATTTGGATGACTACTTTTTACTTTTACTTGAGTCATATTCCTCCAAAGAAGTGGTTCTCAAGCTTTTTTACCAGGTACCACCCTAAAAAAAACTTGGCTTTGCAAGTACCACCATAATGACCAACATTAATACACAGTAGCTAATGTTGGCCATTGTAACATTACACACAGTTTGAACAGTAACACTGTGTTTAAATATAGGAAAATGAAACACTATTTTAACCTCTTAAGGCCCAAGCTCTTTGTTTACATGCTTTTTTTTAAATTTATCTTTGCTATTTGGGCTTATTGGACCCTAATTAGAATAAAAACTAAAAATCATCTTTTTATATGATGTACTTAGTCCATAAGTGCACAAACGTGTACTTCATGTGTAGTGACATGCAAATGTTTATTTTTACACTTTTTTTTACTCTTCTGACACCACCAGATAGCAGTATAAGTGTCCATATGTCGGCATAAGACCCCAATTCAGTAGTGTACACAATTTTGGAAATAACAGCTAAAAGGTGCTGTCAACGCATGTGGCCACTAAGGCCTTTAGAGTTAATCAAGTGATTATTTGGCATACCGCTAGGAGCCCACGTACCACAGTTTGAGAATCACTGATCTAGAATTAACTCTCACTAGCTCACAGGAGATACAGCAGCTCACCGGCTCAATATGTGAATATAGCAGCATGAGCTAGTTAGCACTCTGTGATCATGGCGCCGCTAAAAAAAATTTATCTGCCTTAATAACAATATTGCTAATCCTTGGTTAAAGTCAGGTTACAAGATCGAAATGGAGTACTGTTGGCGGTGCAGCCCCCCTTTAAAAGTGCAATCACATAGTTGTGTGAACTTTTTTGAAATATCTAAACACGTAAAAAATATTAAACGTGTTCAGCTATTCTGGGACTATTTTGACCCTGTGTTGTCACGTAAAATATTTTTTTAATCATCCCTATGTGTACCTAACACAGCGTGAGAGCCGACAACAGAGTCAGTGACGACTTATGACCGTTGGGCCAATGATTCATCAACTGTGTGTAGACATTAATGGGAAGTAATATTGCATTTTCCAGATGATGTCATTGCCAAGACATCTGGCTGTCATTTGACGAGCAGGTTTCAAAAGTACGCGTCCACGCAACTGAAGACATTCCTTTTTGTCATGCGAGGAGTTCTGTTTTGACAGCTCTGACAAAGTACGAGCTCTTTGCGGGCTAATCTTTCACCTAACGACCAGTGTTGTGTCATCCCACACATGGCTTTAACTGCTGTGTTGTGGCACCTCTTCACCGAGAACGATACTGTTGGTTAGCGATACCTTGCATGGAGGACAAAAATTATTTTTTATGTCAACGTAATAAGGATACGCCACGTTTATGGAGATACAGGGCAATTAAAGGTCTATTACGGGTTCAAAAGGCCACTTATCTTTTACACGCAACGGTAAATCAGTTGGAGATTGTGTGCGATAAACAATCATTACTTAAAAATTGTTGGGCCTTGTCATGAAAAACCTTTGAGTTTGTGTTGTGACCACAATCTTTTATAGAGTTTTTCGACAGCACATTTTCACAATACTTTATTTCATTAAATTAATTCATTAATTGCACTTTTTTGAGAATTTTGTCAATCATTCACAATCCTCATGCAAGACAAGTAAGTTTTTTAATCAATTCTAACTCGTAAATAAACGCTAGCAAAAGTCAGCTAACAATGGAGCCAATGCAAGTCGCTCTATTTCTCCGATAAACAGCTCTAAACATACTTGCCAACCTTGAGACCTCCGTATTCGGAAGATGGGGGGCGGGGGGTGTATATATTTTCAAGTATTTCTTATATATATATATATATATATATATATATATATATATATATATATATATATATATATACACACACACACACAGGTATATATATATATATATATATATATATATATATATATATATATATATATATATATATATATATATATATATATATATATATATATATATATATATATATAAATAAATATTCTGTTCATGAATGAGTATATCCGTTCGGCCACCGTGTTAAACGGAGAAGTCTGATCTACAAAATGTGCAGGCAGCATACCCCTTCCCCTTCAAGCTGTCCTGGATGAACTGAAATAATTTTTTCCAATCATTTTGGAACTTGCAAGCGTACTTCTTCTTCTTACTCGTCGTCGCCATGTCTCTTCTTCGTTCTTCTGCTTCGTCTCTGTTATGTTTTTGGACATTAGCACTTGCCGTAGTTTTGAAGCAATGCATGATGGGAATCCGGATGTTGTGTGCCAGTGTATTAACGTGCCGGCTGGACTAAACATACGCTGAGAAATAGCTCCGTGCCTGCCTACTTTATGGGTAATAGATAAACCTATGGATAACGGAGACATATATGATAGTCTCCTTTTAAATGGGTTATACTTGTATAGCGCTTTTCTACCTTCAAGGTACTCAAAGCGCTTTGACAGTATTTCCACATTCACCCATTCACACACACATTCACACACTGATGGCGGGAGCTGCCATGCAAGGCGCTAACCAGCAGCCATCAGGAGCAAGGGTGAAGTGTCTTGCCCAAGGACACAACGGACGTGACTAGGATGGTAGAAGGTGGGGATTGAACCCCAGTAACCAGCAACCCTCCGATTGCTGGCACGGCCACTCTACCAACTTCAGGTGAGAGAGGACGCTAAAGGCAGTGCCTTTAAGGCAGTGGTCCCCAACCACCGGACTGATTGGTACCGAGCCACACAAGAAATGTAAAAAAAATAAAAATAAAAAAAATAAAAATGTAAATTTTTTTTTTTTTTTTTTTTTAATTAAATCAACATAAAAAACACAATATATACATTATATATCAATATAGATCAATACAGTCTGCAGGGATACAGTCCGTAAGCACACCTGATTGTATTTCTTTATGAAAAAAAAAAAAAATACCCCCCCCCCCCCCGGTCCGTGGGACAAATTTTCAAGCGTTGACCAGTCCGCAGCTACAAAAAGGTTGGGGACCACTGCTTTAAGGAACGCCCCCAATATTGTTGTCCGGGTGGAAATCGGGAGAAATTCGGGGGAATGGTTGCCCCGGGAGTTTTTCGGGAGGGGCACTGAAATTTGTGAGTCTCCCGGGAAAATCGGGAGGGTTGGCAAGTATGGCTCTAAAAAACATCCAAAAACCTCCATCGTCGTTTTGTACACGCTATAAGTATATACAGTACGTAATGTAGTAACAGCCACATTACATAATAACATGTAATATTTACGTATTTTGTTCATTTTAACCATATCAATCAATCAGGGGACCGCAGATGTGGGGACCGCAGATGTGGGGACCGCAGATGTGGGGACCGCAGATGTGGGGACCGCCCCTGGCAGACCGGTGCAATGGACATCGAGTGGATGTAGTTAATAGTGTGAGAGTCCATTCCATAGTGGGGTCAGCAGGTTTTTTTTGGGTCTGTCTCGCCATCTCGGGGTATAAGTTGGATGTCAACGTTGACCAACTTCTCGGTTTATGGCTACAACCTACTACTTTACAGGTGAGAGGCATGATTTATAATCTAGAATGAACTTTCACCAACTCAGAGGCGATGCAGCATCTCACCTGCTCAATGTGTCAATATAGCAGAATAAGCTAGTTAGCGCTCTCTGATCACGGTGCCGCTAAAAATACTTAGTCTGTGTTAGCGCTTATAATAACAATATCGCTAAAACTTGGTTAATATTCATGTTACGATATGTAAATAGGGTACTTTTGGTGATCTTTTGATCGTTTTTTTTAGGGCTTTTTCAGTGAAATAGTGTACTTTCATTAGCTGCATTGTTAGCCACCCTGTACTTGCTGTATTTTAAGATTTATAATGCATAAAAAAACAAAAAAACATATGTGCTCCTGTCCTACATAAGGATTGCGATAATGCCTGTTTTTGACAGGGACAAGTAAACAAACGCGTTCTTAGCGCAATGTGGCATCCTCGCTAGCAGGCTAGCAGCTAACGTCCCTCTCCAGTGCAAATCCACTTTTAAGTTAGCAATCCTTGCCTGCATGGCGGCAAATAAACGACATTTCCTACAAGTATCATCACCAGAGGACGAGGTAAACATGCTACAATACATAGGAGGATATGCTAACCCCAAAGCTAGAGCTCTTGAATGTAAACAATGGTGGGCTGATCGATACAAATATCGACAGTAACGATATCAAGTATTGTGTCAGGATACAGTCGATATTACAGTGGTTAAAAAAGTCTGTTATCGTTTACAAAGTCAGGAAATAAGTCCCTGGACACAGGAGGGCTTTAAGGGCAACAACCAAATGATTTAAATCAGAGCCTATGGTAGGAAATAATTGTAATATTGAATTGCTATTGTTACACCACCATGTTTTGTCTGATTATAATTGTGATAAGAAATGTAATCATTGAATGGTAGTGACAATTTTAAGCATCATTTACAGTAGAGATGTCCGATAAGTACAGAGCGCCAATAAACCTTAAAGGCACTGCTTTTGCGTGCCGGCCCAATCACATAATATCTACGGCTTTTCACACACACAAGTGAATGCAAGGCATACTTGGTCAACAGCCATACAGGTCACACTGAGGGTGGACGTATAAACAACTTTAACACTGTTACAAATATGCGCCACACTGTGAACCCACACCAAACAAGAATGACAAACACCTTTTGGAGAACATCTGCAGCGTAACACAACATGAACACAAATACCCAGAACCCCTTGCAGCACTAACTCTTCCGGGACGCTACAATATACACCCCCCCTATCCCCCCACCTCAACCCCCCCCCCCGCCCCCCCCCCCAATCCCGCCCACCTCAACCTCCTCATGCTCTCTCAGGGAGAGCATGTCCCAAATTCCAAGTTGCTGTTTTGAGGCATGTTAAAAAAAATAATGCACTTTGTGACTTCAATAATAAATATAGCAGTGCCATGTTGGCATTTTTTTCCATAACTTGAGTTTATTTATTTTGGAAAACCTTGTTACATTGTTTAATGCAGTGGTCCCAAACCTTTTTGTACTTGCGGACCGGTCAATGCTTGAAAATTGGGGGGGGGGGAGTAAAAAAAAAACTTTTTTTGTCATAAAGAAATACAATCATGTGTGCTTACGGACTGTATCCCTGCAGACTGTATTGATTTATATTGATATATAATGTATATATTGTGTTTTTTTATGTTGATTTAATTAAAAATATATATATATATTATTTATTTTTTTAATTTTTTTTATTTCTTGTGCGGCCGCGGCCCGGTACCAATCGGTCCACGGACCGGTACCGGGCTGCTGCCCGGTGGTTGGGGACCACTGGTTTAATGCATCCAGCGGGGCATCACAACAAAATTAGGCATAATAATGTGTTAATTCCACAACTGTATATATCGGTATCGGTTGATATTGGAATCTGTAATTAAGAGTTGGACAATATCGGAATATCGGATATCGGCAAAAAAGCCATTATAGGACATCTCTAATTATCAGCATTGGTATACCCAATCCTGCCCCTGTATCGATACCCACATTTGTAGTACCGTCCAAAACTGTAATGTGAAGTATCCAAACAACAGGAGAATAAGTGTTTATTACATTTTAACATAATTGTAGATAAAACCATGTTACAACAGAAAGTAACCAGATATTCACTGTAATTTGACAAGTAAATTAATAATAGTTTTAAGAAGAAAATACAAGTGGAAACTACACAATATGTTAACACAAATATCAGCAGCTATTTTAGGAGCATTTGAAACCTGTTTTGAAATGGTTCTATTATAATTTACACACTAGATAACCTCTTGTGATATATATTGTTATTGCAGGAGGCTGCAATATATATCATGATACAGATTTAGACCATGTCGCCCATCTCTAATACAGTGACTTTACAATGTCGTGTACAAGTGCGTGTGAGCCCACGCGTTAAAATGGATTGCGTGGATTGATCAGGGGAAGTTTTGACACATTGTGTCATTTGGAGAGTGAGCAAGCAATTTCTTCCATTCTTGGGAAATTTACAAAACATTAAATGGACAGCGTGTTGTCATTCGTTCCAGTTAACATGGACACCTGTGCTTCAGTATACGCAGTAGAGACATCATTTCTCCTAGTCCAGGGGTCGGCAACCCAAAATGTTGTAAGAGCCTTACTGGACCAAAAATACAAAAAAAATCTGTCTGGAGCCGCAAAAAATTAAAAGCCATATTACATACAGATAGTGTGTCATGAGATATAAATTGAATTAAGAGGACTTAAAGGAAACTAAATGAGCTCAAATATACCTACAAATGAGGCATAATGATGCAATATGTACATACAGTATAGGTAGCCTAAATAGCATGTTAGCATCGATTAGCTTGCAGTCATGCAGTGACCAAATATGTCTGATTAGCACTCCACACAAGTCAATAACATCAACAAAACTCACCTTTGTGCATTCATGCACAATGTTAAAAGTTTGGTGGACAAAATGAGACAGAAAAAGAAGTGGCATAAAACGCGTCTTAGAAAGTCGTAGAAAGTTATACATGTAAACAAACTACGGTGAGTTCAAGGACCGCCAAAATTAGTAGGACAAAACGGTTCTTGCCAAATACTCGAATCAGTGAAGCATGTTTAATATAAACAGTGTGATTTATAACAATTAGGGAGGTTTGTGTCATGTTTGTCCTCCTACAGAAACCATATTAACACAAAAAATATATTTTTTTCCCCTCATCTTTTTCCATTTTTCATACATTTTTGAAAAAGCTCCAGAGAGCCACCAGGGCGGCGCTAAAGAGCCGCATGCGTCCTAGTCAATCAGCAAAGAAAAGTATTAATAAAGACATCAAATGTATGAAACGCAAAAAAAAGAAAAGTGTATTTTATGGTTGCATTTGTGACATTTTTAAAAAAGGTTACTACAGTACATAAATACAGTAGAGCAAAAACATGTCTTGTCATTTGTTGAAATAATTTAGATTTAGATTTATTGGTCCCCGTGGGGAAATTCATTTTCACTGACCGTACATTTAAACAATAAACATTACACATCACGGACAAATTCACTGGGGTTAAAAGTTTAGTGAAATACAAATATACAATGTACATCTTGATGTATAATATGTAATGTGCATAAAAAATGGTTAAGAAAACAAACGTGAATTTGGCATTCGATTAGGTTGTAAAGTCACAGGTTTCATAAGAAGCAGCATGTTCTGGTAAATCTAACGAATGTGGAAGTGCTGCGGGCTTTAATGGTTTCTCATTTCACATCACTCAAACGTGCAAACACATTATAATGATGTAAAAACACGAAAGGAAATGGGGACTGGCTAAATGTGCAAAGTCACATGGAACATAAAAAAACGTGTAACTTAATATCTAAATAATGACTGTAGTGTACTTATTTTTAAATCAGGCATAAACCCAAATGATTAACCAAATATTTCAAACAAAGCACCAATATGATTCAGTTGAAGAGACCGTTCAAACTACAAGTGTTCACAAAGTACACAGAACAATAATTATGATGAACATCTTGAACCCTTTTTATTAGTTATGCATTTGATATTTATTTACTTACCATTGTATATTATTTATTTATTATTTGTTTATGCACTGTTCTGTTGCAGAGAACAAGGACATGGGATACAATTGCTATGGTATGAAAAGGGGTAGGATTAAATAAGCTCAGTTTCTTCAAACTCCCTTTCGGACGTGCTGTAATAAAACAACTGAAAATATGTGATGCATTACATTGTATCGTATGCATGTTCGAAATTAACTGAGGACCCCCCTCGCAACCCCAAAAGGGACAAGTGGTAGAAAATGGATGGATGGATGGATGAACTGAACTGAACTGAACTGAAAGGCTTGATTCATCATGCACGGCCTGTAGTGTGCTGCCCTCTTGTGAACACAATTGAGAATTTTAACCCTGAAAACTGTCAACTACTGCAGGGGTTCTTAACATTTTTGACCTCGGGGCCCAACTTTTCTACTACAGAGGGGCCCAGAGCACACTCAAATATTAACACTGAATTAGTAACCTTATTCTTGATTTTGATCATTTTCAATTATTATATCCAATCTACTCAGAGTTTAACAGGATAAACATTGTCAAATGATATAAAAAGCAATTAATCACAACAGTTATTATCAAGGCTTAGGTCAGGCTAATTACAAAAATATATCGAATGTATAAAAACTTTTGAAAAACTAATTTAGATACAATTATGCAGTGGTAAAAAATTACATCTAATTAATAATAAATAATAATATGTATGTGTCTTACATAAACTGACAATAATATTAAAGTGCAAATGAAAACACAGCTTCCGTACTTTAGTCATAATTTTTGGGCACAATGCACACTTATATTGGACTTGTAGCTAACTCATATATTTTTCTAAAAATAATAATTTTATGTAATAGTTTGTTTATTTCTACAGTAGAATATTAATGTTATTATTATATTAGTTATTTTTTACAAAACCCAAAACCAGTGAAGTTGCCACGTTGTGTAAATCGTAAATAAAAACAAAATACAATAATTTTCAAATCCTTTTCAACGTATATTTAATTGAATAGACTGCAAAGACAAGATATTTAATGTTCGAACTGAGAATTTTTATTTTTTTTTGCAAATAATCATTAACTTAGAATTTAATGGCAGCAACACATAACAAAAAAGTTGGCACAGGGGCATTTTTACCACTGTGTTACATGGCCTTTCCTTTTAACAACACTCAGTAGACGTTTGGGAACTGAGGAGACCAATTTTTGAACCTTTTCAGGTGGAATTATTTCCCATTCTTGCTTGATGTACAGTCCGGGGTCTCCGTTGTGGTATTTTAGGCTTCATATTGCGCCACACATTTTCAATGGGAGACAGGTCTGGACTACAGGCAGGCCAGTCTAGTACCCGCACTCTTTTACTATGAAGCCACGCTGTTATAACACGTGGCTTGGCATTGTCTTGCTGAAATAAGCAGGGGTGTCCATGATAACGTTGCTTGGATGGCAACATATGCTGCTCCAAAACCTGTATGTACCTTTCAGCATTAATGGTGCCTTCACAGATAAGTAAGTTACCCATGCCGTGGGCACTAATACACCCCCATACCATCACAGATGCTGGCTTTTCAACTTTGCGCCTAGAACAGTCCGGATGGTTATTTTCCTCAGGACACGACGTCTAAAGTTTCCAAAAACAATTTTAAATGTGGACTCCTCAGACCAAAGAACACTTTTCCACTTTGCATCAGTCCATCTTAGATGAGCTCGGTCCCAGGAAGCCGGCGGCGTTTCTGGGTGTTGTTGATAAATGGCTTTCGCTTTGCATGGTAGAGTTTTAACTTGCACTTACAGATGTAGCAACGAACTGTAGTTACTGACAGTGGTTTTCTGAAGTGTTCCTGAGCCCATGTGGTGATATCTTTTACACAGTGATGTCGCTTTTTGACGCAGTACTGCCTGAGGGATCGAATGTCAGTAATATCATCACTTAGCATCGATTTCTCCAGATTCTCTGAAACCTTTGATGATATTACGGACCGCAGATGGTGAAATCGCTAAATTCCTTGCATAGCTCGTTGAGAAATGTTGTTCTTAAACTGTCGGACAATTTGCTCACGCATTTGTTCACAAAGTGGTGACCCTCTCCACATCCTTGTTTGTGAATGACTGAGCATTTCATGGAAGCTGCTTTTATACCCAATCATGGCACCCACCTGTTCCCAATTAGCCTGTTCACCTGTGGAATGTTCCAAATAAGTGTTTGATGAGCATTCCACAACTTTCTCAGTCTTTTTTTGCCACTTGTGCCAGTTTTTTTGAAACATGTTGCAGGCATCAAATTCCAAATGAGCTAATATTTGCAAAAAATAACGTTTTCCAATTCGAACCTTAAGTATTTTGTCTTTGCAGTCTATTCAATTGAACATAGGTTGAAAAGGATTTGCAAATCATTGTATTCTGTTTTTATTTACGATTTACACAACGCGCCAACTTCACTGGTTTTTGGTTGTCGACCTTTTAAGACCTCACTGTTGAGTTTGTACATTCATGTTTCATCTAAACTACACAAAGTTAACGCTAATAAACTTGTTTGCTATTATTTTATCCAAATGAGAATCCATAAAAAAAAACGATAAAGAACCAAATCGTAAAGCAGAATCGAAAGTGTAATTGGAACTGGAAATATATCTATCATTCCCCAACCCTACCCATAGGTCAGTTGTAAAAAATAAATAAAAAAATAAAACACCACCACGCCTGGCATAAACTTTACAACTTCAAGTGACCAAAATACTTGTTGGTGACAATTAATGACACACTCACTGGAAGAGAGCAAACAAGAAACAACACTATAACATTAAATATCAATGGCACTACTATCACAGACAGTCTGGACATAAGTAATCATTTTAATGAACATTTCATCCAGTCTGTACAAACCCTGAATAAAAAATTCCCTCAAAATCAGTGCAAAGAATTGCCATTTATTCAGGATGGACTAAGTTTAGAATTAACAAATGAAACAAAGGTAAACAAAATCCTCTCTGCGTTAACAAGCTCACGATCTAGAGATATATACGGTCTGGACACATTCTTCCTAAAAACGTATAAAGATAGTCTTACTGCTCCTATAAAAACATTGTTAAATAAATCAATAACAGAAAACACTTTCCCTACCACGTTGAAAACTGCCATTATCATCCCAATCCATAAAGCAGGAAATAAACAAGACATCAACAATTACAGACCAATTAGCCTTCTCCCCGTTATATCCAAAGCAATAGAAAAAGTGATCGTTGAGCAACTCACAGAACATTTGGACTATGAAGACCTCCTACATCCCATGCAGTTTGGGTTTCGGGCAAATCACTCGACCGAAACTGCATGTTGCCTTCTACTAGAAACAATCAAACAAAACCTTGACAATGGAGGTGTAGTTGGAGCAATATTCTTAGACCTCCGCAAGGCATTCGATACAGTCAGTCACCCCACGTTACTTACAAAATTAACATCTTTTAAACTGTCGACAGATACTCTGGCCTGGATTATGTCATATCTATCTGGTCGGACCCAATGTGTCCGTATTGATAACACAACATCCAGTCTCACTGCTACTGATATTGGCCTGCCACAAGGCTCTAATATCGGCCCTCTTCTTTTCTCCATGTATATAAATGACCTGCCATCTGTATGTGAGGATGTAAATATCCAGATGTATGCAGATGACACGGTTATTTATACTTGGGGAAAGGACGCTGAAACGGTTGCCAGAAAACTTACAGCAGCCATGGAGAAGGTGGCAAGATGGCTACATGACTCTTGTCTTACATTAAACATTAAGAAAACTGCAACAATGTATTTTGTAAACAAATATAAAATGTCATCCTTTCCAAATATAACGGTTAATAAGGAAATAATACAAAATGTTAGTGAATATCGTTACCTGGGTGCCATTTTGGAGCCAACACTTGGCTTTAAAAAACATATCAAACAGATGTGCCAGAGTCTTAAATACAACATAAAAACGTTCAAATGTATCAGGAATTCATTAACACTGGAGGCAGCTCAAACTTATTTTAATGCAATGATTATGTCTCGTTTTTATTATTGTATTACATGTTGGCAAAATGACACTGAGGCCATTGGAAACTTTGCACAAACAATCCCTCAAAATCCTTGACCGAAAACCACAACACCACCATCATTGTTTAGTTCTCCAAAAATATAGATTGTTAAATTTAGCTAACATTCAAAGATTAGCATCAATACGAATGGCCCATCGAATCTTAAATAACACTGCACCAGTGCCACTTAAGCACTTTGTCCAGTTTACATCTGCTGTGACAACTAGAAACACACGAGTCTCCACCAGGGGGCAGTGTAGCATACCCAGATGTAAAACCTCTTTTGCACAATCAGCCTTTTCATATAAAGCCATAAAGGAATGGAACGACCTCACAACAAACTTGAAAAGTCTAACAGATTACTCTTCATTCACAATTGAAGTTAAAAAGTGGCTTTGGAGCAATCAAAGCTGCTCACACGGTCACTAAGTTGGGCATTATGTTTGACACATCAACCTAATGTGTATTATATTTATTCATGAGAGCATTTTTGTTGTAAATTGTGAGGTGTGTGTGTTAAAATCATGGTTGTTTTTACAAATGATGACAGATGTGAACAAAAGCATGTATTGTCTTTGTGTGATGATGTAAATGAGGTGTGGTTGTATTGTATATTAGGTATGTGTCCATGAAAGGGCATTTTATGACTTTTTTCTTAATACTTGTGTATGTTTTTATTGTCATAATTTTATTGCATGATTTTTGTATCCCTTTAATTTAGGTAGCCAGGGACTGCAGATGGAAATTAGCTATTTAGCTATAATCTGGTACAGAACAGATCTGTCTTTGAGCTTAATGTTTCTGTACATTGTCCCTTCAAATAAAGACTAAACTAACTAATGTTGGTTAGTCATTTCCTTGTGGGAAAAAAACGAACATTGACATCACCTTTACATTCTTACCTTTACATCATCATGCTGCTTCGTCATTGCTTTACCCGGAAGTGGTACGGAAGCCGGAAGACCATCGATTTAAAATCGATTATGTGTCAAGGTACTGCTGTACCTCTCCCAGGTGAACTTGGTGAATATTTATTTTTCAAGACCTCCATGTAAAATGAGAAATGAAAGTGGTTCCGTAAGCAAATTTTTGCGTCGAACTAAATTTGTTGTCTTTTGGTTTCCATAATTAACGTTATGAATACGCGCTAATATAATAGCCTGTTTTGTTTTTTTACTAATGTAGTAACACCCCCCCTACTCGCCTGCTGCATTTAAAGTACTGTAAAGTGTTTTTCTAAAAGTATATATTGTAACAATAGGAGGGTCCTATTGTTACAATAGGTGAGGGCGGACCTACGTCACTTCCGCCTACCAATCCCCTAACAACCGGGAATTCTTTGAAAACAAACCAGCTCACAGCGAACACAGCATTGACAGAAAAAGCATTTAACGAGTGTTGTGGCTTGGAAGTCGGCGTTAAATCCTTCATTTACGCATTTTTACTTATTCGCATATTGTGTGAAAAAACGAAAAATGTATTATTTGCGTCAGACTCGTCTCAGTGAACTTTAAAGCTTCTCAGGCTTAGCTTAGCTTGCTAGTTAGCTTAGCCTGCGCGCTACTAAGAAAGAGACGCGGAAGTTATCAACAACAAGATCAAGTGTTAGTGTATAAAATATTGAGAGATTTGAGGGCTACATGTATTGTTTAAGTACAACAAAGAAGAGTTTAAACAGAGAAGGGGGAGGTGGCAAAATAACCTAATAAGGAAAGTAATACCAAGATTACGGGTAAATAATACTGGAATGTCCGGCAAAAAACCCCAAAAGAAAGCACACTGACCCCTAGTAGCCTGGTCCTTGTAAGTTGTAGCCTTATGAAGGCGCAGTACAGCAGGCGAATAATGTACAAAATATATGTCTTTGTATTGAAAAGTCTTGCAGACAGCATTTTGCAACTGTCTTGAAAAGTCGATTAAATGGCAACATGAAAATTATAGGGTTTATTGGTTTTTAAAAACCCAACTGTTAAGTGCAAATTTAAACGAAACCGGTTTTCGAAAATAGCTAGCTAGGCTATAGACTATATAGTATATACCGCATGTTATTTTTGTACAACAACAACTTCAAATTCAACAAGTACAACATTAGCACGGACAGTATAGCCAAGTTGTGGTTAAGAAGGTGGATTTTTGTTCCTTATATTTACCAGAAACGAAGGGATCCGAACACACGACCCGGGACTTTGGGGGACTCCAGTGAGAACCGTCCTCGTTTTCCCGGTGTAAAGCTGCGAGCCATTTGTCTCGTCTCTGTGGGCTTTTATCACGCTTTGGCAGAACAAAATACAACCTTTGTTTTCCCTGTTTCCAGTTGTGGTTAGCACAACCAAAAACAACACAGTTTTTCGGCATTTTGGAGGCAGAATGACGGGTTTAACCAGCGTAGGTCGACAGGTTAAAGCAGGGGTGGGCAATTAATTTTTACCGGGGGCCGCATGAGCAACCCGAGCATTGCTGGAGGGCCACATCGACAATATTTCAATTAAATTTTGCTCAATATTATTTTTGATATATACCGTAAGATAAATAATAATAATAATAATAATAATTAATAATAATAGTAATACTTCAACATAGTGTGTGTAACAGCATTCCATGACTAATATAAATAAATTAACATTAATAATAAATGACAGTAAAATAAGCACACGTATGACTGAGGAGTCATGGTGTAACTTTGTGTGGTGTTTGAGTTGTCCGACTTTTTGTGTGGCCATAAACGCACCAGTGGTTTAGTGCTATGCGTGTTGGTGACAGATGACAAGTTGGTTTTGGCCTAATTTGTACGGCAGAAAATGACTAGTTTTTCGAGATAGAATTGTTTTACTCATGTTTTTGGTGTGGTTATGTCCGAATATAAACAGTTTTGCTCAATAAAGTGATCGATATAATTCCTGTCCTCGAAGCATCTCGATAGACGTTACAATAATTGAACGGTGTTCAATTGAACGGTGTTGACGAACACCATTAGGGCCGCTTGTTGTCATTGTCACTCAAAGTTGCATTGCAAAATCACATGGAATAAATATGTTTATTTTGTTTAGAATTCAGATGGGATTTGATTTGGTGCGCGGCATATATTTGCTGCGCGCAGCAGACGCTTGAGCAGTGCGCAATTGCGCAGGTACGCACCTTAGAGGGAACGTTGCTTTGCAGTCCATGTCTTGTTGGAAACACGCCATTCTTCATCAACTTTTCTCTTTTTAGCGTCTCGGGTGTAAACCGTGCATCACTTGTCGCTGCATGTGCACCTTCACTCGCAGGTTACACACGGACACACGCCCATAAATAATACTTTTCAAAATAAAAGCAGCACAGTTGTATTGCGCGCACAACATAGATGTTTTTTCAACTTTATTTTGTAATTAATGATTGCAGCTGTTCACATTCACTCACAATCACGCACACGCATACGTCCACACGGAAGTAATACAAATAACGATTTTCAAAACAAAAGCAGCACCGTTGTATTGCACACTCGACATAGATACTTTTTAAAATTTATTTTGTAATTTATAATTAATAATAATAATAATACCTGGGATTTATATAGCGCTTTTCTAAGTACCCAAAGTCGCTTTACATGTTAAAAACCCATCATTCATTCACACCTGGTGGTGGTAAGCTACTTTCGTAGCCACAGCTGCCCTGGGGTAGACTGACGGAAGCGTGGCTGCCAATTTGCGCCTACGGCCCCTCCGACCACCACCTATCATTCATTCAACATTCATTGCACCGGGGGCAAGGGGGAAGTGTCCTGCCCAAGGACACAACGGCATGGTCACGCGGGCCGGACAGGGACGCACAAAGGGCCGGATGCGGCCCGCGGGCCGCAGAATGCCCAGGTCTGGGTTAAAGAGTAATGGCAACGGTTTGTTTTCAACGCCAGTCTGGTTGCTATGGCTCGAAGAACCCGTATGTAGCTCAGTTGCCCGGATGTCGGCCCTCACCCATATGTACTTTTAGGAGCTACTGTTAAGATATGCGTTCCCTAGGAACTATTGTTTTGTGTGAAATATTGTTTGTGTTGCAACAGGGACTAGGGATGTGCGTATCGATCCTGTGGTATCGATGTATCGATACTCACACGCTACTCATTTGGCATCACTTTTCTGAAAAAAGTATCGATATAAACCAAAAAACGGCGTGTGGGGGGTGCAAGCATCACTTTCAGATGTTTTTGATGACTTACTTAACTTACTATGTGCTGGGACACCCCTGTACCTGGCAGAGTATAGAGCTGGCCCAGTCACGTCACAGCTAGAGACAGCGAATGAGCGTCGTCAACGTGCAACACACACACACACACACACAGCCAGCCGACAGCGATGCAGCCAGGCATATCCAGTGTTGTCCAATTGTTGACTTAAAACAGGCATTGTTTTTGTTTTTTTTAGTAATGTTTACTGAATATTTTTGTTTAAATGATTATCCTAAATTCAAATAATTTCCACACAGGGGAATTTACTGTTAGTTGAAAATTGCTTGAGTATTTACAACAAGATAAGAAAGAGATACAATTTGGAGATTTTTCATCTTTGCATTACAGTTTTATTTTTTTCCAAGAAAATCTTGAAATATATGATTGAATGTGATTTTGGTTTTAATCTGTAACATGATTTCTTACATTTCGAAAACATTAGCCTATTTCATATTTCATTAATTGCTAATTATATCACAAACTTTAAAAAATAACTGCAGCTTCTTGCAATTCGGATTTGACAGTTAATTGTAAAGCCCTAATATCTATTATTATATATAATATATAATTATTATTATATATAATATTTAATTTATTTTTCATATTTATGTTATTTATTTTAATTTTACTTTTATTATATATTGACCATAATACATGTGGTATAAATGGTCTGTATTCGTCTTAAATAATAATAGTAATATTTTTGACTGACAAAAATTGCCAATAAGAAATTAATGGTATCGGTATCGGTATCGATGAAAATGCAAGAAAAAGTATCGGTATCGAATCCTAAAAGTGTGGTATTGCCCATCCCTAACAGGGACATTATGCAGTGACGCGCCGAAAATGGAGTAGAGCTAGTGATGTACTGTTGTGAACGTGTCTGCCGAAGTTGAGCAATAAATTACAGCCTAGTTTGGTCGAAATAATACCACATTATGTAGTCTTGTGTGTGGTAGAGAACATGGTGGATGGAGGCGACATCTTGTGGCAGAGGGAGTCGCCACTGTTTGAATATTACCCTGGCGTCATAGTGACATTCAGTTTGGGTGTGTTTTATCTATCCACATTTCTATTCATTTTTCACACAATTGTTGCATTACTCAATGTTTATTTGGTTTGTGGGGACGTGGAGCAACAGTGTGTCGGACTGTTGCTGGGAGCTGCGGCCAATCAAAGTTGCTGGCTGTACGGCTGCTTTTATGGGTGGTGGGGCTTGCATGAAGCATGACGTCATCCGCAGCAGCCGCTACCCTTTCTGCCAAAACAAAGAAAACGTCACTCGACGACAGTGTCGTCTTACAGACGGAGTAGCCAAGGTCACATAGATTGTTTTTTGTTGTTTTTTTTGCAGAGAGAGAGCGAGAGAAGAGGTCCGTAGGGCCACCCGTCTGTGTGCGTTAATGGCGGATGGGGAAGCCGTTGATTCGGAGCCAGCTGTGATGGAGCTCTAAAGCCGAAAAAGGACGCAATTTCTTGGCTACGTTTGCATGTTGTCACATCTCTTCTGAATATGGATCCAGAGAAGACGTTGACGTTCTGTCTTGGGCTCAAGGCTGAGGAGGTAAACACACACACACACACACACACACACTGCTGTCAAACCGCTGGCAGGGATTGCTGCAGAGCAACATGCTGCCATGTTGACAAACACTGCAGACTCATTCTCACAGCTTCTAAAACAAGATAATTCATATTTATAAATCAGTTACTCTAAGTCTAAGCATTTTGAATGTGGTCACAATGTAAAAGAAACCCCTCCTGAGTTCCAAGTTTTCAGGTTATACAATAGTACGGTACAGTACAAACCCAATATTGGGGCCCTAGGCCAGGGGTCGGCAACCCGCGGCTCTAGAGCCGCATGCGGCTCTTTAGCGCCGCCCTAGTGGCTCTCAGGAGCTTTTTTAAAAATGTATGAAAAATGGAAAAAGATGAGGAAAAAAAACAGTTTTTGTTTTAATATGGTTTCCGTAGGAGGACAAACATGACGCAAACCTCCCTAATTGTTATAAAGCACACTGTTTATATTAAACATGCTTCACTGATTCGAGTATTTGGCGAACGCAGTTTTGTCCTACTAATTTTGGCGGTCCTTGAACTCACCGTAGTTTGTTTACAAGTATAACTTTCTCCGACTTTCTAGGACGTGTTTTATGCCACTTCTTTTTCTGTCTCATTCTGTCCACCACACTTTTAACGTTGTGCGTGAGTGCACAAAGGTGAGTTTTGTTGATGTTATTGACTTGTGTGGAGTGCTAGTCAGACATATTTGGTCAGTGCATGACTGCAAGCTAATCGATGCTAACATGCTATTTAGGCTAGCTATATGTACACATTGCAGCATTATGCCTCATTTGTAGGTATATTTGAGGTCATTTAGTTTCCTTTAAGTCATCTTAATTCAATTTATATCTCATGACACACTATCTGTCTGTAATATGGCTTTTAATTTTTTGCGGCTCCAGACAGATTTGTTTTTGTATTTTTGGTCCAATATGGCTCTTTCAACATTTTGGGTTGCCGACCCCTGCCCTAGGCAAAGGGGAGACCTGCAAACTAAGCATTAACCCATTAAAGGCAAAGCACGGTTGATATATTTTTACTTGCTTTAAAGCAGGTGTGTCAAACGTACGGCCCGAGAGCCGGATCAGGCCCGCGAACAGGTTTTATCCGGCCCGCGGGATGAGTTTGAGAAGTGTAAAAATGTACCTGAAATTTTTGAATGAAATAAACCAGGGGTCGGCAACCTTTACCACTCAAAGAGCCATTTTGACCCGTTCACAAAATAAAGAAAACAATGGGAGCCACAAAACTCTTTTGAAATTTAAAATGAAATAACACTGCATACTAAGTTTTTTTTTGCCTTGTGCTATGTATAAACCAGGGGTCTCAGACACGTGGCCCGCACCTTAAAATTAATATTTAATGTTAGTGTGGCCCGCAAGTTTTATATGAATGGCGCTTGACAGCATCACACTTGCCAGACCTCTCAATTTTTCCGGGAGACTCCCGAATTTCAGAGCAATTATTCTCACGAATGTCTGCTGATTTTCACCCAAACAACATTAATACGGGCGTGCTATGATGGCACTGCCTTTAGGGCCCTCTACAACCTGCTTAACAGCCCAGTCACATGTTGTATGCGGCATCTGCAGACACATAAGTGACTGCAAGGCATACTTGTTCAACAACCATACATGTCACACTGAGGGTGCCCGTTTAAACAACTTTAGAACTCTTACTAATATGCGCCACACTGTGAACCCACACCAAACAAGAACGACAAACACATTTCGGGAGAACATCCGCACCGTAACACAACATAAACACAACAGAACAAATACCCAGAATCCCATGCATCCCTAACTCTTCCGGGCTACATTATACACCCCCGCTACCACCAACACCCCCCCGCCCCCCCTCCGTGCGTCGGTTGAGGTAGGCGGGGTTTCGGGGGGCGGGGTTTGGTGGTAGCGGGGGTGTATAATGTAGCCCGGAAGAGTTTGGGATGCATGGGATTCTGGGTATTTGTTCTGTTGTGTTTATGTTGTGTTACGATGCGGATGTTCTTGTTTGGTGTGGGTTCACAGTGTGGCGCATATTAGTAAGAGTGTTAAAGTTGTTTATATCACAACCCTCAGTGTAACCTGTATGGCTGTTGAGCAAGTATGCCTTGCAGTCACTTTCGTGTGTAAGCTAAGGCCGCATACAACATGTGACTAGGCCAGCACGTAGATAGCATTGTGTAAAAGCGGACGCGACGACATGTTGTAGAGGACGTTAAAGGCAGTGCCATCACGGCACACCCTCAATATTGTTGTCGGGTGAAAATCGGAGAATGTTTTCCCTGGGAGACGCACTGAAATCCGGAAACCTCCTGGAAAAATCGGGGGGGTCTGCAAATATGCAGCTGAGCCGCATCAGCGTGATCAAAGAGCCGCGGGTTGCCGACCCCTGAAATAAACTGAATGGAATATAATAGAATATATCTTTATTGTCATTGTACATTGTACAACGAATTTGTAAGTAAAACTAATTTAGTGCAAATTCATAACAAATAAAACCATAAGAACATAGATAAATAGATAAAAATAGCAAGCGCACAGCTCACATGCACAGTCATTATTGTCGTCTTGTGTTTAGCGACACTATTGCTCTCGGGTAAAAAGTGTTCTCAAGTCTGTTTGTCCTGCATTTTATTGTCCTGTATCTCCTGCCCGATGGCAGCAATTCAAAAAGTTTATGTCCAGGGTGAGATGGGTCCCTTATGATGTTTTGGGCCTTTTTGAGGCACCTGGCACTGTACAGTTCATCTAGAGAGGGGAGAAAGCAGCCAGTGATCTGCATGGCAGTTTTTATGACCCTCTGAAGTGAAGTGTCTGAAAAAATAAAAATTAAAAAATAAACTGCTGTGCTAAATGTGTCCACTGGATGTCGCAATAGCAATTCTCTGTGTCTTTGTAGATGATGCTACATATGTACAAAATAAACCACGTTAGTACATCAGTCAAGGAAAATTATCAAACTACATAAATTACATACTCTAATTTGATGTTGATATATATTTTTTATCTTGATAGATTGAAAATTAACACCAATGAGTTGACTGATGAACATTATCACATAATTTGTTCTGAAAATATAAATAACGACAAATAAAGATATAATACTATTAACCACAACATGTAAGTGTAAAAAAACAACAACATTGTGATTTGTACAATTTCAGAATGTGCTTGTTCTATTTTTAAACAGAAAATAACCTGAATTTGTCTTTATGTTAAGTTATCGTTTTACCAGTCCGGCCCATTTTTGTCCATGTGGCCTCCGATCTAAAAGGAGTTTGACACCCCTGCTTTAAAGGGATCATATTTGTTTTCTACATTCAAAACACTTCCTTGTGGTCTACATAACATGTAACGATGGTTCTTTGGTCAATATGTTGCATAGATTGTTTTACAGACCATTTTCAAGCTGCTTTCAGACCGTCTTTTTAGGATGCGTCTTTTTAGGGTACGCCGTTTTGTGGGCGGTCTTATTTAAGTGGCTTCACTTCGACTGCTCCTTCTCCCCACCAGCCATGTTGTGGTTTTTAGCGCTCCCATAGCCGACTACTGACAGATCTAAGTTAGAAGTTGAACTATACACTACTTTGTGGTGGAAATGCAGGATGCATGTGCCAGTTTGCCCCACAATAAGAGGGCAGAGAAAAATAAGGAATTTAGTGACTACAACGGCGTACTCGCGCAAAGTTCTTCGGGTAAATCTGCCTCCATGGTCTGATTTAAACATTTTCGGGACTTATGTAAATCCCCATAACAGATTCTAATGGATAAGAAAAGCTGGTTTTGCATAATAGGTCCCCGGAAATACTTTAAGTATGCCGGCTTTTTATCTTGTACTAGTTTTTCTATTCATTAAAGGCCTACTGAAATGAATTTTTTTATCTAAACGGGGATAGCAGATCCATTCTATGTGTCATACTTGATCATTTCGTGATATTGCCATATTTTTGCTGAAAGGATTTAGTAGAGAACATCGACGATAAAGTTTGCAACTTTTGGTCGCTGATAAAAAAAGCCTTGCCTGTACCGGAAGTAGCGTGACGTCACAGGTTGAAATGCTCCTCACATTTCCCCATTGTTTACAATGCAGCGAGAGCGATTCGGACCGAGAAAGCGACAAATACCCCATTAATTTGAGCGAGGATGAAAGATTTGTGGATGAGGAACGTGAGAGTGAAGGACTAGAGTGCAGTGCAGGACGTATCTTTTTTCGCTCTGACCGTAACTTAGGTACAAGGGTTCATTGGATACCACACTTTCTCCTTTTTCTATTGTGGATCACGGATTTGTATTTTAAACCACCTCGGATACTATATCCTCTTGAAAATGAGAGTCGAGAACGCGAAATGGACATTCACAGTGACTTTTATCTCCACGACAATACATCGGCGAAGCTCTTTAGCTACGGAGCTAACGTGATAGCATCGTGCTTAAATGCAGATAGAAACAAAATAAATAAACCCCTGACTGGAAGGATAGACAGAAAATCAACAATACTATTAAACCATGGACATGTAACTACACGGTTAATGCTTTCCAGGCTGGCGAAGCTTAACAATGCTGTTGCTAACGACGCCATTGAAGCTAACTTAGCAACGGGACCTCACAGAGCTATGCTAAAAAACATTAGCTATCCACCTACGCCAGCCCTCATCTGCTCATCAACACCCGAGCTCACCTGCGTTCCAGCGATCGACGGAGCGACGAAGGACCCGATCATAGATGCGGTCGGCGGCCCGGAGACGGAGGAAGTCAAGGTGAGGTCGGCGGCTAGCGCGTCTGCTATCCATCTCAAAGTCCTCCTGGTTGTGTTGCATTTTTCAACCTATGTGGGATTGTACAGAAGTAGCCGTCTTACTAGGGCTGAATGTTTAATTAACATCAAATTGACACTGAGGTTTTAAAATGAGTGCGATAACGTAATCGCAAGAGGCGGAGGTGTTTTTTTACTCTTACATGTCCGCCAAACAGAATTGTTGAGCCTGCAGTTCTTCGTCTCTCGCTTTAAACCGGTAGAAAGAGGTCTCACTCTGTGCAGCGCTCTCTGTACCTGAGTGTGTTTATATAACAGTGGAAATGTCTAAGTCTAATTACTGAACGCAGTAAGCCATCGTTTAAGTCATTCGCACTCTTTGTCTCGGTGGGCGGAGGGCGACTTCGCTAGTGAGAAATGTAGCAAAATAACAACAATTAGGACCAAAATAAATATGATTACAAAGCCAAATGTCCCGTTGTGGTAATATTTAAACTTCAAAGCGGATGGGCAATATGAGCCCATCAACACGGACAAACAAGTGCCGTGATTGGCAACAACAACAAAAAAGACAACCCGATCTATTTTTTTCAACAAGGAAAATACATTCATATTGAGATGTTCAATATTTAAGTTACATTTTTCCATTTTATTTTTGTTTATTTATTTAGGTTAACAAAGTTATTTATTTTCCAACTATAGTACAATGGTAAACAATTCTACAGTAATGAAAAATACAACTTTATATCCTTTAAATGGTTATTGCATTAATATTATATATTATAATTATGATTTTCAATCGGTTATTTCTTCGATTTAGGAGAATGAGGTGTAGACAAAAGCTCTGAGTCTGTTTGCATAAAGCCAAATATTTTTCAAAATAAATGATTGCATATTGTTCTAATGTGTAGCAAGAATATGTTGACAGTCTAAGAGTAACATGTCTTCTTCCTTCACTCGTTATTTTCGCAGTTTTATGCATTTATATGACTAAAATATAACAATCGCAAATCAAATCTCAATTTTGGAGAGAAAAATTTCAATTAGGTTACTGAATTTGTATATTCTTACAACTACAGGTGTGTTTACTTTCATGCTATTAACATGCACCTGTGCACATACACTATGTAACCCACACTGCTGTTTGTTGCCAATTAGATTTTGGCTCATCATCATTTTGTAGGTGTTTGAGCTCTTTTGTGTGCACTGAACTGTGTACATGTACACCATACAGTAGAGGCCCTATATTGTTCCCCATGCAGACAACCTTTGCATCAGCCTGACAACAAAACACCCCCGCTACCCCCAACCTCAATGTTTCTGCATTCTGGCCTCACTCGCTAGCACCTTCACAGGCAATTTGTCACTTCCCTCTCTCACTGAGCCTGTATGACATTTCCACAGCCATGACTGATTTGTGAAATCTACTCACGCTGACAGGACAACATTTGGGTACAAAATGTCACATTTACCACTGCAAACATTGGGACACTGCTGTGTATCATGTACAGTAACTTCAGGATCACAACAGATGTTATTCTGCATGAGAGGCTCGTGCATCATTTTTACATGTGATTAATGATTTGTGCTGCTGTACATTTTTAGTGGGCTTTTATAAAAATACAAAAAAGACAATTATAGGACATTTATAATGGAATACATTCAGTTTTTCCTTTTACTAATATTGCATGTCATCTGTCTTATACTAGATGACAATGTCCCTGAAGGGCTTGGATGGTACCGAGGCTTCCACGGTAAGTGGCTCGCCCGTCACAGTCCATATTTGACCTATGAAAATCAGGCCTGCGTGCACAACCACAGTGGTTGCCATGGTAATGCAATTATTAGGGCTCTTCCTGCATTGATGTACAGTGGGAAAAATAAGTATTTTACACCCTGCTTTTTTTTTTACGTTTGCCTCCTTATATAAAAACTTTAAATAAATGCTAAAAAAAATTGTTTTATTTGACTGAGGAAAATGAGTCCTGAGTCTACACAGACAGATGGTGTGTCAATATTTCTTTAATTCTGTCTCTTCCTGTTAAAATAACCAAATTATAAAAAATACAGTAGTAAGGTAGTGACCTTATAAATCAGCAGGGGATTAAATACTTATTTTTATCCACTGTAAACTTATTTTGCGGTTTCAACAGGGCCAGAGATATGTATAAAGAGAGTATGGCCAACTCGGTTTCAGGCGGTCTCCTCAATGATTGGTCAAAAGGCACTCATGTGACTACAGGGCGCCATGACCGCTATTAACTTTGAGCAGATGCTATGTGTTTGTGGCGCTTCCTCGTTAGCTTTTCTACGTTTATAAATGCCCTGTTGTGCAGCATGGGGCTGCTCTACCCGCAAGAATTGTGGAAAGTTTTTACATCGTTTTCCTCACAACTCGGAAGGAAGACAAGTATGGGAAGTGAAGGTTCGCAAACACTGGAGAACATCGATTACAGCCTCTTGTGCGAGTTAAATGCACGACACAGCGTCTGCGTTTTTACTCGAGATGGTTTGACAAAAACAGACTATCTTTGAATTCCAGTAAAACTAAAATAATGCAATTCGGTTACAGCAAAAGAGAAAGTCAAACACAAATGCAAATAGACGGACATAAAATGAGTAAAATAAACCAAATTTTGGGTGTAATGATAGATGAGAAAATGAAATGGAAATCTCATTAAAAAAATACAACATAAAGCGGCAAGAAATATGTCAACCATGAATAAAACAAAATCTGTTCTGGACCAAAAATCACTCCATATTCTCTACTGCTCGCCTGTGTTACCATATCTGAGTTATGTCCCGGGCGCGGCCACCGGTGCTGCTCACTGCTCCCCTCACCTCTCAGGGAGTGATGAAGGGTGATGGGTCAAATGCAGAGAATAATTTCACCACACCTAGTGTGTGTGTGTGTGACAATCATTGGTACTTTAACTTATTGTGCAGAAATATGGGGAAATAATAATTAAAAAACATAATAAAGTACACTTATTCTCTTAGCATGTTACAAAAAAGAAAGATGAGTTAGAATAATACATAAAGTGATTACTAATACTTTGGAGGCAGACACCACAGTGGACATACTTCACAGTAAATTCATAATTTCTCCAGGGTAATAAGTAATTTTTTTGGTCACTGTATTTTTTTTCACATTTTTTGCGCTGTGGGATGCGTGTCAGAGTCACGAATCACTGCAAGAATGTAGCAGCAGAATGCGTCACATACGGCGGCAAAATTATACTTTCATTTCAGGCAATGGCACAGAAAATGTACAAGGTAGACAACCTATAATAATATTAATTCATATAGTGCCAAAGGGAATGTACCTCCGGAAGAACTTTGAACATGTCGCGAGGGAGGTGCTGGACATTGAGTCCGAGTGGACCATGTTCCGCACCTCTATTGTCGAGGCGGCTGATTGGAGCTGTGGCCGCAAAGTAGTTGGTGCCTGTCGTGGCGGTAATCCTAGAACCCGTTGGTGGACACCGGCGGTGAGGGATGCCGTCAAGCTGAAGGAGTCCTATCGGGTTCTTTTGGCTCATAGGACTCCTGAGGCAGCGGACAGGTACCGACAGGCCAAGCGGTGTGCGGCTTCGGCGGTCGCGGAGGCAAAAACTCGGACATGGGAGGAGTTCGGGGAAGCCATGGAAAACGACTTCCGGACGGCTTCGAAGCGATTCTGGACCACCATCCGCCGCCTCAGGAAGGGGAAGCAGTGCACTATCAACACCGTGTATAGTGAGGATGGTGTTCTGCTGACCTCGACTGTGGATGTTGTGGATCGGTGGAGGGAATACTTCGAAGACCTCCTCAATCCCACCAACACGTCTTCCTATGAGGAAGCAGTGCCTGGGGAATCTGTGGTGGGCTCTCCTATTTCTGGGGCTGAGGTTGCTGAGGTAGTTAAAAAGCTCTTCGGTGGCAGGGCCCCGGGGGTGGATGAGATCCGCCCGGAGTTCCTTAAGGCTCTGGATGCTGTGGGGCTGTCTTGGTTGACAATACTCTGCAGCATCGCGTGGACATGGGGGGCGGTACCTCTGGATTGGCAGACCGGGGTGGTGGTTCCTCTCTTTAAAAAGGGGAACCGGAGGGTGTGTTCTAACTATCGGGGATCACACTCCTCAGCCTTCCCGGTAAGGTCTATTCAGGTGTACGGAGAGGAGGCTACGCCGGATAGTCGAACCTCGGATTCAGGAGGAACAGTGTGGTTTTCGTCCTGGTCGTGGAACTGTGGACCAGCTCTATACTCTCGGCAGGGACCTTGAGGGTGCATGGGAGTTTGCCCAACCAGTCTACATGTGCTTTGTGGACTTGGAAAAGGCATTCGACCGTGTCCCTCGGGAAGTCCTGTGGGGAGTGCTCAGAGAGTATGGGGTATCGGACTGTCTGATTGTGGCGGTCCGCTCCCTGTACGATCAGTGTCAGAGCTTGGTCCGCATTGCCGGCAGTAAGTCGGACACGTTTCCAGTGAGGGTTGGACTCCGCCAAGGCTGCCCTTTGTCACCGATTCTGTTCATAACTTTTATGGACAGAATTTCTAGGCGCAGTCAAGGCGTTGAGGGGATCCGGTTTGGTGGCTGCGGGATTAGGTCTCTGCTTTTTGCAGATGATGTGGTCCTGATGGCTTCATCTGGCCAGGATCTTCAGCTCTCACTGGATCGGTTCGCAGCCGAGTGTGAAGCGACTGGGATGAGAATCAGCACCTCCAAGTCCGAGTCCATGGTTCTCGCCCGGAAAAGGGTGGAGTGCCATCTCCGGGTTGGGGAGGAGATCTTGCCCCAAGTGGAGGAGTTCAAGTACCTCGGAGTCTTGTTCACGAGTGAGGGAAGAGTGGTTCGTGAGATCGACAGGCGGATCGGTGCGGCGTCTTCAGTAATGCGGGCGCTGTATCGGTCCGTTGTGGTGAAGAAGGAGCTGAGCCGCAAGGCAAAGCTCTCAATTTACCGGTCGATCTACGTTCCCATCCTCACCTATGGTCATGAGCTTTGGGTTATGACCGAAAGGACAAGATCACGGGTACAAGCGGCCGAAATGAGTTTCCTCCGCCGGGTGGCGGGTCTCTCCCTTAGAGATAGGGTGAGAAGCTCTGTCATCCGGGAGGAGCTCAAAGTAAAGCCACTGCTCCTCCACATCGAGAGGAGCCAGATGAGGTGGTTCGGGCATCTGGTCAGGATACCACCCGAACGCCTCCCTAGGGAGGTGTTTAGGGCACGTCCGACCGGTAGGAGGCCACGGGGAAGACCCAGGACACGTTGGGAAGACTTTGTCTCCCGGCTGGCCTGGGAACGCCTCGGGATCCCCCGGGAAGAGCTAGACGAAGTGGCTGGGGAGAGGGAAGTCTGGGCTTCCCTGCTTAGGCTGCTTCCCCCGCGACCCGACCTCGGATAAGCAGAAGAAGATGGATGGATGGATGGATGGATGGGAATGTAGAGTATGTAAACATGACGATCCAGTTTTGCCTGAAAGGGAGCGGGAAGAAGCTAACTTAAAAGGGAGTGGGAAGAAGATAACATTATCCATCCATCCATCCATCCATTTTCTACCGCTTATTCCCTTCGGGTTCGCGGGGGGCGCTGGAGCCTATCTCAGCTACAATCGGGCGGGAGGCGGGGTACACCCTGGACAAGTCGCCACCTCATCACAGGGCCAACACCATGATAACATTATACTATTACGAAATAAAAGCATGTTTTATTGTAAGTTTATGATCTGTCACATCACATCTTGTTATATTTCCTTAGTTTGTCTTTATTTCCTGTGTAGCACTCTTATGTTTGGTTCCTTTTCCTGCATGTCTCCCTGAGCGCTATTTCCCCTCACCTGCCGCTGATTGGCAGCCTGGCCATACCTAGTAGTGGTTGTCAATCAGCTGGCTTCTGTAAATGCCTGCCTTGTTTCGGTTACTGACTTTTAGCTGCATGCCGTGTGCGTGACTGCTCATCCTGTGTTAAATATTATTAAAGACTTGACCTGCATCTTGGGGTCACAACTACCGCAGCCATGCGAGCCTGTGACATGGAGCATGTTTAGAACTATATATAGATGTTTATTTTAACTAACGTCAGAAATTGCATGCATCCGAGCACAGCCGCACACGCCCTTGGTAGCAGTCATGGCGCCTGTTTTTTAGTTGGCCATATTCTCTTTATACACCGCAGATCATGCCTGTGATGGGGCCATGTTTTTCGAGAAGAAGCGCATGTAAATTGTTAGATGAATGTCAGGTCGCTTCATATGAAGTATTCCTCGCCCCGTCCTGCTTTGCCACTGATAAACTATAATGGCAAACTTCCTTAGGTTTTCTCATTGTCCCTCATAGTGCACAGCATTAGTGCTGGTTGTACTGGTTTCGACGACCGGTCAGAAATGTGTCGGAAATGTTTGCAAATTTGTGTTTTTAACTATGTTGAATTTGTTATTTTGCTCTAAAAGAATACATTATTAATTTGTATTAGTATAATTAGTACAAAGGATGCATCACATTTAAAAAGTATACCAATCGTTTTACATAAATACAAAATAAATGATGTAGTAAAAAAAAAAGTGAACATTTTTTTGTAACTTGGGAGGGGATCCAAAATAATTCTGCTTATGGCCCCAATTTAGCCTGGGTCTCAATGTATTTATTTCATCATGGGAATTATTTAGCTATTGTCATGTGACCGAATTAAAACTCACAATGCTCAATTTTGTATTTGTAGGTAGCTGTTCCCCAAAAGGAAGCTGACCTACCCACGGTTTACAAGGTATCTATCTGTAGTAGGGGTGTAACGATTAATCGATTGATTGATTTATATTCCTAAATATAAAAGTATATTGGTCTGTGCTCAGCAAGCTTGCCTTCTGGAAGATGAGTATTAATTTAAAGATCGTTTTAAAAGGGAATCAATCGATTTTATTGATACTAGAAAAAGGAAAACATTGGATTTAAGAACGGCAAACTTTATATGAAGTTTAGCACGTGTAATGATATGGACGTTAAACGTTAAGCCTGTTTGCTCGTCTGTGGTGTCATCAAAACAAAAATGGCGGATACCTACGGTGGTCGAGAAAGGTCACAGCAAACACAAACGCCACAAGACAATATCATTAATTACAACACAAAAACTTTCAGCTACAACACGATTGCAAAACCAACAACAAAGACAAACAACACAATAATATGAAGCTGCCACACAACTTTAAGCCACAAAAGACTCGACCGACACAACGAAAGTGACAGCAGAAGAAGTTACAGTGACTCACTGACTTCCGGAACACAACAACTGGCAGCCAAGGAGAAGTCATTTCATCAGAAAGAAATAAACAGAAGAGATGAGTGAAGGAGGCGTTGAAAATTAGGAAGCGAGGCGCCAACACCATCAATAGTAAAGCCGCACACCTTCCGCACACCTGGGACTTTGTCCTTCATTGGCGTCGCCAGGGCGGAGAACAGAGACCGTATGGACGGGTAGGGGAACTTTATTTAGCAGGTGAATCGACTGTTAAAATGTTGGTTACTGTACTTTTATTGAAAATTGCTTGAATGTTTAAAATGTGAGCAGAAAGTGTTTCCTCTTGTTAATTCAACGTCAAGTGTTGGTTGCACTTTATTCAAATAAGATGTCAATGCATTGGCCATTAATTGTTGTTTACTTGCTTGTTTATCCATAATCAATTTATATCAAATTCCCTTACAAGAAATAACAGGAATATAGAAAACTCCACCTGCAGTGTCCAGTATCCATTATTTATTTCAGTCACACTAGTTAATCTTTTTTTTGGCTAAAAAGTTACTGAATCGATTGCAACTCACTGAATTGTTTCGGATCGTATCGTTCTAAAAAAATTATATAATTCCTGAATCGTTTTGGCAACCACAAATTCTAAATCGAATTGTTATTAAAGCAAATCGTTACACCCCTAACCCTAATCTGTAGTGTACTACTAACACCCTTCACCAATGTGTTTGTTACAGCCATGTACTAAAGGGATATCAAGTAATTTCTCTCTCAAAATTCTTCACACAATAGGTTTGATTTTCTATGCTGAATACTCTCAAGTTCATCCCCACATCATAATGCTGCCTCCACCACGTTTGGCATGGTATCGGCCAAGTAATGAATTCCTGGTTTATTCTAGTCAGATCACCCTTTAGGTGCCTTCTGCTGATGAATGGCTTCCTGTTAAGTCATTCTGGTTGACTGCTGGTTGAATGTGCTATCATGCGCTAAGACTTGAGGCAAGATAGTTGGGGTGTCCTGATACATCTTTTTCCATTCCAATACGTTGCTGATATTGCCTTGAGTATTTGCCGATACCGATATCAATACAATACAATATCAGCGTATATCATACATACTTACATACTTATTTTTAGGGCTGTCAAAGTTAAAACAATAATAACACAATACCCATCATTTCTTTTCACACGCGTCCGGTCTGACCTTCGGTACATTCCGTAGTACTGTGTTCTGTTACTGTTGAGCCACAAGCGAGGAAAAAATAGCAAGCTGAAATAGACAAAGTAAAGGGTGCATTATGAAAAGCCCAGGTCCAAAGCAATGGCAAGTCGTTCTCCTGACAAGACAAGACTATTTTAATGCACGATTGCTGTCATCACTGGAGCAAGTGTCTGCTGGAGCGCTTGCATTCAGAGAGGTGGAACTTCACTTCCGTGTTTAGATTACCCTTTACTATATTAGTAACATAAAATGTAGATTATTACTGTAACTGGTTAAGTATGATGGGATATTCAGCAGAAAGGAAAGACAAACTTTTATTGTCTTTATCATTGTCTGTCTTAAAAACATGTCAAGAAACCTCTTCTTAAACCAAACACAAAATTAAAGCGCTACGCGTCACGTCACGTCCAACTACACTAACTAAAATGGCTTAGGTCACGGTCATGCTTTGATTGTAAAATATGTTTTGTTATGTAATCTGTGATATTTCTCCCTACATAAATGCTAATATATCATTTGAGGAATATAGGGAGTGGGGGGAATTTTTCTGTCAGGCTGTTATTGTGTTTATTCCTTTATAACATGTTTGAGTTGATAGTCTTTAATTACAGAATGTTTAGCCGGCTGAATATTAGACTTTGGTAATAAATAGAGAAGGTAAAGATGCAGCAATATGAATACCATTAACTTGTGCAACATCTAATGTACAAAATATCCGAGACATTTATTCAGGTAGAAATGTCACAGATTACATTACCAAACATCTATGGCAATCAAACCTTGATTGTAATAAACCACATTTTGTGTTATTTTTCCGTGAAACTGGTATCCAAACATGGAAGTGTAGCTCCTCTCCTCTGAATACAAGTGCTCCTACAGTAGGAATTGAAATTATGTCGGGGATACACCAACACACCGCAGGTCATTTTTTTAAATTGTCAATAGAAGCGCGTTTATGTCCATTTTGTGTTGAGCTGTTTTTAAAAAGCATAATGTTTGATAAACATGTCATTAACCAAACCAATTGTCTAGTCATAGTTTTAAAAACTTGAAAATGATCTGTCTGTGGTACAGTACACTTATTAATGGTGAAAATGTGTATCTATCTGAATAATCGTGATTAAGTTTGCGTTAAGTGAACAAAAAGCAATCACGATTAAATATTTTAATCATTTGACAGCCCTACTTATTTTGTAGTCAGGGTCTCTGCAGGCTTCACCAAGTCAAATGTATAGTATAGTAATATTGACTATTACCTGAAATGCAGCATTAATCGTTCCATGACACCCGGCTGTCTAAGCGTCGCTGAGCGTTTCGCCCGACTAAATCTCCATGTGTATGCCGAATGCCTCACGTTTTTACCCACTACTTCTTGTCCCGCTATGTCGAACAGAACAGTGTCGTTCATACAAGAAATTCCAACACGAATGCATGTACTGCATTTTTAAGACCTTTGCTCTCAGCTGCAATGTCATTTTCGAAAACAATGCCGCACAGCTGCAGTGTTTCCCACACATTCATTTATTTGTGGCGGCCCGCCACTAAAGAATTCAGGCCGCCACAAAATGTTTATTTTTATTTTATTTTATTTTTTTAATTTTTTATTTTATTTATTTATTTATTTATTTTTTGTCCTGTCCAGCTTCTCAGGCAAATCATATAGTTGATGTAGATGCCCATATCGGCTGTTCAGATTTACTTTACAAAAGAGAAGTGTAGGATCAAGATTTTTGGAGCTCTTTGTTCAGTGGATCAGATGTTTGATGAAGCTTTGTGTCTATCTACCACCACTACTGTTTTCTGTTTATTTGTTACTGACTGTGGCAGGACACCCCTGCCTCTGTTTCACTTTATGTTGCTGGTAAATAATATGGTTGTAGTAGTAGGCTAAAGTTAAATTATTTAGTATGCACTAATTAAAATGGCAGAGCTTTAAGAGACATTTTAGCTTTTATATTTTTATAAGATATATTTTTTGTAAGAACCACAATTAATAAATATATTTCAGTGAATAACTTATTGTTCAAATCTGTATATAAATATGTACATAAAGTGTTGTAATTATATTGTAAAATGGATGGATGGACGTTTAAAACAAAACTGTTGTCATTAATTAGTAAGTATAAATTTTTTGAGCCTTTTTAGAGAAAATCATATCATTGTGAGTAAATTATGCAAATTACTCGATTATGTCATGTGACCACGCCCATAGCCACGCCCCCACCACCACAGGTATCTTGGCAGTTTATGGGAAACACTGAGCTGACATCGCTGCTGCTACTGCTTATATCGAACATTTTGATGCATGTTGATATATTCCAATTCACGTTTTTTTGTTTATATCTGACTGATATCAGATATGAATATCGGATCGGGACACCCCTAATTTCCAGTATTGCCCGTCTAATAAGTTACTTCAGTTTCCCAGAATAGCATTTGGCCCTGTGGATTTAACGCACGGTGTTGTTTTGGCCAACAGGTGGTGAAGCACCATGGGAGCTCTGGTAGCCAGCCTGTGGTCAACCCCAAGTACTGTCCTGGTGTAAACAGCAATGCAGGTTATCTCTGTGTAACCGGACACTGCTGCGGAGAGACGGGCTGCTGTACCTACTATTATGAACTCTGGTGTGAGTATCCCATACCTGTCAATATTTGCATTTGGAAATTAGGGATATTTTCCAGAAAATTTGGATAAAGGAAAATTCTGGTATTTTCACCAGAATTTCCACTTGGAAGGGCATTTTTTCCAACAGGTGTTGTTTGTTTCAGATGCGGATAAAAAGCAAACCGTGCAGTGTAAACCTCTAATTAACAAAAGTGAAGTAAACAAAAACAGTGGAAGGGTGTCAAAATAATATGTTCCATACAATAACATTTTATTGACCCTTCTGTTGTTGTACAAGAGGTGGTCCTGGCTAAATTCACGCCTTGGGTGACCAATCCCTTACACCGAAACCCTGCCACCATCACAACAATATATTATATTGTATTATTTTATTATATAATCTTAAATATAAAAATGTAAGAAGAATAGAAAAAACTAGATAAATAACTGAAACGCAGTATATAAACAGTAATGTAAAGTACACAAATCCTTCATCACAGGATCTAATAACCATGCTTGAAAACATTCATGAAGAAAGCTAACAAGAAAACCATAAAGCATAAAAAAATATTCCTGCAGTAAACTATTTAATATTTTACATTTTGTGTTGTACATAATGAAACAGCAGATAATTAACATAATATGAATTTGCGCCTAATTATTATTAGGCGCACCGGGTTATAAGACGCACTGTCGATTTTTGAGACAATGAAAGGATTTTAAGTGCGCCTAATAGTACGGAAAATACGGTAATGGAAATGGGCGGCAGTAAAATTACTGTATTTTGTTTTGAGCTATTTTTTTTTCTGTGTGTGCGCCCTCAAATTGCCCATAGCAAAAAACGGCCTTGTGTGGTACCAACATTTGTGCTATGGTACCTAAAAGGTAGAGCAAGTGCCGAAATAGGCCTGAGGTCAGGGCTATTCAACTACATAATGATGAGGGCCGCAGTTTCAAGGGGTCAGGGGCCGAACATCAAAATGTGGATGTTTTGGCCGAAAGTGCCTCCGCAGGTTATGTTCCTTTGAGACTTTGACTTTCACACTGCAATGTCAAATCATTCATTATTCTGCACTATCTTTTTTATGAATTATTTTCCTTCCTTGGTTTTATTTCTTTATTTTCTTTTTCATTTAGGATAGTAAAACTGAAAATATAAACATAATTATAGTGTCCATTGTGTATTTTACATGGATAAGATAGGTTTAGTGTTAATACTTTTACACAACTACATATGTTTATGCATATAGAAAATTAACATCTTCAGTACATCCAACATTGCACACAATGTAACCTAAGGTGTAGCGTTATTGCCCTCTACTGGTCGAATTTAGCGCTACATGTATTAAAGAAGCTCTAATCGCCCAGAGTTATTACACTTAGACAAAAAAACAACACGACCGTGAACACAAAAGACATCACAAAGTCGGCAATTTCAATTAAAACAAACTAAATATCTTTATGCACAATATCTATTTACAAAGTTTGAGTGAGGAAGCTTACACGTGTGAATTTCTAACATTGTTGCTTCTTGTCTAGAACAGTGTGTCCGTCGCGTAAAAGGTCAGACAGGAAACAATGAATCGAGCACTTGCTCAGGGGCAGAACATTCATACTTTGTTGTCCAAAAGTCCGATTTTTTCAATTTATTTTGATTTTTTTTTTCAAGGTTGAATGAGTAGTCCCCTTCTGCTCACCCAACTGCTGCTTCATTGTGGGGTGGCGGCAGTACTGTTTACATGAGCAACCCTAGTTTAAATGGTTTCATTAAGCCTTTTTTGGGCGATGTTCGGCAGGCCAAATTAATAGCTTTTGCGGGCCAGCTGACTTGGCCTGGCTTAGGTTGTGCCCTCTTACCCAGGATGGATAGAATGTCTCCCTTCTTGTGGTCTCACTGGGTTAAAGATGTGGTTCTTTGTCCTTGGCAGGGTTCTGGCTGCTGTGGACCGTGTTGATCCTTTTCAGCTGTTTCTGTGCTTACCGCCATCGCCGGGCCAAGCTGAGGATCCAGCAGCAGCAGAGACAGAGAGAAATCAATCTTATTGCGTATAACGGAGCCTGCAACTACCCGTCCTCCATGCTGGATCTCAGTATGTTTATTTAAGGACACATTTTTCATTGTTTTCCTGTTGCAGTTCCACTGTTTGTAAGTATACTAAACCTACTAGATATGAGGCAACAGTGCAGCCCGTACAAAATACACTGCAGGTGTTTCTGACGTGATTTAGCGTCGCACCTGAGTTCATGCTCATTCTTCTTCCAGGCTTCCTGGCCTCCTTCAAGTTGCCGTCCTATGAGGAGGTGGCGGCACAGCCCACCACGCCTCCACCACCTTACAGCTCGGTCTTCGCCCTGCAGGGAGGCGCCATGCTGGGTCCGAGCTCCTCGTACCCGCATCATCACCACCCCTACCCGCTCCAAAGTCACCCCTGCCCCCCGTACCTGGGCCCCGGCCCCAGCAGCTTCACCTCCTCCCAGAGCTCCGACAACTACACCAGCTGCTCCTGCGAGTCCTGCTCCTGCAGCACCTCCTTCTCTGTGCAGGTGACGGACGAGACGTATGACAGCAGCCGCATGTCCACGCCGAGCGACGCAGGCGGGGACGGCGCCCTCCCGCCCAGGGTGGGGGCCACCCGCGTGTCGCCGCCTCCGTCGCAGGCTCCCCCGGATGTTATACCAGCAGTCACCCCAGATGTCATTCCCAGTCATGCTTCCAACGGCATTGAGGGGCTGTCACGCCCAGCTGCGCCCGTCTCACTTCCTCTACGCCCCCGAAATAACAACTTTCACCCACGCCACCCACTTTCACCCCTAATTCTGCTTTCTTCCCTTCCCGCCGGTCAAGTCCAAAATGGCGTCTTTTCAGACCCCCTCGGCGCCACGCTCACGGCGAAAGAAAAAGAGCCAGAAGGCCCGGCCCCCTCCTCCGGCCTTCCCCCGGATCTGTCGTCCACGGCGTGCCCTGCGGAGCAAAACCTCGCGGATGAGGACGAAGAGGACGAGGAGGAGGATCACTTCAGCCACCGGCGCCTCACAGGGGATTCCGGCATTGAGGTGTGCCGCTGCCACGTGAAGCGGGGAGACCGAGAGGAGGAGGCGATTAAGGAGAGGCGAGAGAGCATGGACAGCTCCCTTCGAGCCAAGGGGGCGGGTCTTTCGCCCGCGCTTGACAACTGCGCCCAGCTGCACGACTGCGCCCCCTCCCCTATGGCGTCCTCGTAGTCGCACGGGCCAAGAAAAGTCACCGATCCGGAAGAAAGCGAGGTGTTTATTGTCAGCGTCATCCTCATGCATCAAGGCTAGTAGGTGAAAAGTCACCGAAGTTTAAGTCTTGGGGGGATTTTGGGACGCCAGTTGAAGGCCACCTTTGATCTCCTCTCGTTGTCACCATCGCTCAAAGGTGAAAGTTGGGGAGAATGTCAAACCTGATGGTCATGACTTCAACCTCGCCAAGGAAGATAGGTATCTGTGGTTTGCAGGATTACACAAAAAGAAATGGTGAGCACCATTCGATTATGGTGATAGAGGTGGTGAGAATGTAGAAAAATAGGTGCATTTACAGAATTTATCTCCCGTCGTGACCATTTTGAGTTGTCTCTCCCGACATCCAAATTGTACAGCCCCCTGCGCCCAGTTGAGTTCAGGACCAGTATCAGTACTGTAAACACTCGTGCAGCCAGGCCACCTTTAGCGGGAGATTCTCTCTGAATGTTCTGAGCTCCTGTGTTAATGCAGCCTGCTGACGTCATGTGCTTCTGTAGACGGCAGACTAATTAGTGTCGCTTTGTGATTGTTGAATGATCATGGAATTCTTAGCGATTTGTTTACTGTGCTGACGTGGGTTTTTTTCAAACTTGCAGCTCGCTGTAAAAAAAAAAATCTGTAGATTTTACGATAAAAAGTGTGGCTGCTCGGTCGGCAAAATGTTACCGTTTTACACCAAATTACTGTAAATTGAAAAACGATACAAATGTTAGTTTTAAATTTAAAAAATTCTGGTGACTGAGCTGCGAGATTTTTTTTTTTACCATAAACGCTACAGTGTACGATCAATGGAAAAACTATACCGCTGTTATTTTAGCAGTAAAATTCTGGCGATTGAGCTCAGTTTACTGTTAAAGCTTGGATATTTTTTTGGTATTGCATGATTCCCTAAATTAACATAAAAAAACTGGACCACTGTTATTTTTGCTGTTTATTTTTACTGAGCTGCTAGTTTTTGACCGTAAAATATACGTCCGTTTTTACAGCGAATTACTGTAAATGTTATTTTTATGGTGAAATTCTTATAACTGAGCTGACTGTTTTTTTCGTAAAATCTATGGTTTTCTGTTTTTACAGTGTAAAATCTATAATTGTTTTTTTTGTTTTGTTACAGTGCATAATTCCCTAAAAAAATAGAGATACCACTTTATTTTAAAAGTAAAATTATTGCGCCTGAGTTGCCAGTTTTTTGTTTTTTTTACTGTAAAAGTTCCGCCTGTATTTACAGTCACCGTAAAATCTAGGCTCCATTTTATTTTATATTGCATGATTCCTGAAATTAAAATAAAATAAAAACTATCACTGTTATTTTACGGTAAAATTCCGCCGTCTGAGCTACTACACTTTTACCGTAAAATCTACAGCCATATTTCCAGTGCATTACTGTAAATGGAAAAACATTACTACTGTTATTTTTACCGTAAAATTATGGCAACTGAGCTGGCAGTTTTTTAAAGTAAAATCTGTTTTTTTTTTGCAGTGCATAATTCATTAAAAAAACAACAATACCCCTTTATTTTTATACTGGCGTCTGAGCTGCCAGTTTTTTACCATAAAATCTACAGTCGTTATTTTTGCAGTGCATTACTGTAAATGGAAAAACTACCACTTTTAACGGTAAAACTCCGGCATTAAAAGCTGCCATTTTTTAACGTAAAATCTACAGCTGTTATTACAGTACAATTAATAACAGAAAAAATGCTAGCTCAGCCACCAGACTAACCGTAAAATTAGTCTGGTGGCTGAGCTAGCATTTTTTCTGTAGACTCTATGGTTGTTGTTTTTTAACAGTGCATAATTATAAAAAAATAAAATAAAATTATACCATTTTTATTATAACAGAAAAATCTTGGCGACAGCTTGCTATTTTGTTGTCGTGAAATCTACGGTCATTTTTACAGCGCATTACTGTAAATAGAAAAACAGTACTGCTGTCATTTTTACGGGAAAAATATCGCAACTGAGCTGGCAATTTCTTGCCGTAAAATCTATGGTTTTTGGGTTTTTCTTACAATGCATACTTAATTTAAAAAAAACTTAAACAATAGCCTTTTATTTTAGTAATTAAATTCTGTCATCTGAGCTGCCTGTTATATTTTTTTTACTGTAAAATCTAAAGTAGAGTCTGGTTTTATCATTTTTTAACATTGGAGCGTTCTGGGTTAACCATGCGCTAAAATGCCCCTTTATCATTTTGTAACATCCTTTCCTCAAATACAAATAAAACAATTCTACCGCTGTTATTTTTACGGTAAAATCTGTCAAACTAAGCTGGGGGTTTTTTACCGTAAAATTTATGGTCGATTTTACAGTGCATTACTATAAATAGAGAAACGGCACAACTTTAACTGTAAAATTCTGGCAACAGAGCTGCCATTTTTTTCCCCCGTAAAATGTACGGTTATTTTTACAGCTAATTGTTGTAAATGACAACATATAACTGGTATTTTTACAGTAAAATTATGGCAACTGAACTGGCAATTTCTTTCTGAAAAATCTGTTTTTTTTACAGTGCATAAATCCTTAAACAAAACAATACCCCTTTATTTTAACCGTACAATTCTGGCATCTGACCTGACCGTTATTTAACGTAAAATCTACAATCATTGTTTTTACAGTTTATTACTGTAAATGGAAAAACTACCTTTTTTTTATTTTAACGGTATGAGCTTGCAGTTTTTGCCATAAAATCTATTGCTGTTTTTTTTTCTACAGTGCATTCCTTTGAAAAAATAAATAAAAAAATGATCCCACTTTCATTCTAACAGTAAAATTCTGCCGACTGAGCTGGCAAGTTTTTTAGCGTAAAATCTACGGACGTTGTTTTTACAGTGTTATTGCAAATGTTAAAACATTACTTATGTTATTTTCACAGCAAATTTCTGATGACTGAGGTGGCAGTTTTTTTCTGTAAAATCTGTGTTTTTTTTACACTGCGTAATTCCTTTATGTGTTTGATAGAATGCTGTTAAGGGAGTAAAAACGTACATGTAATATGTACATTGTAACTTTGCTAAAAAAAATACCTCCGATTCTGATTTGTTGTATCTGTATATGTCAAACTTGTGCAAAGCTTCGTGTTGTGTTAACACAATTCCGACTGTTAGGCGGTTAAGACTGTACAATGAACATATACTCCCGTTGTTCAAGGCTGTTACTGTTACAGGCGACGTTGAGCTGTTTCCTCACAATGATAATGAATGTAAAAGCTTTGCAACTCGTCTGGAGTGCTGACGGCCATTTTTATAGCGCGATGGCGGAAAGAAACACACGGGAGAATGTAAAGTAGCAAGGCAATACGAGCTCTGACGAGACATTTATCAGATGTTTTTCAGTGTTTAATGTGCAATTATAGTCACGGTTGAAATTGAGCTTTATTTATTATATCTTAACTGTGGCTCTCAGTTTCAGACTAGACTGTTTTGGGGAGGTTTTTTTGTACCATGTAACCATTAAGAGTGCCTCCCCAGGATTTAGGGAGGATACTCGGTCCTGGTCTCTCCATTTTATGGACTTAGCACACATGTACAAAATTTAAATTGTGCATTCTTGTGCTATTGCAGTTACTATGAGAGAAACCCTCTTCATTTTAACCTCTGAAAAGTGATGTTTTTGACTCCTGTTTGGATCATTGGCAGGATATTTATGAAAACAGACTAATTATGAGTGACTGGTATATTTGTGGTTGCAAAAAAAAAAGGCCTGTTTTGATGGCTGTTTTGACACCCTGCGACTTGAAGGTGTGTCCCAGAAGGTTTAGGTCCAGAAGTATATGGATTGTGACAACAGCGTATTGATGATTTTACCGTTTCTACACCACACATTGTATAAATTCTACAATGGCATGATTTTAGTGTAGACGTTGAGCCTTAATATGTCCAAAAAAAAGCATTATCTACGAGGGATGTAAAAAAAATATTTTTGACTGAACCGTGATTCTTGTTTGTAACGATTCTCAATCGAGTCCATTTTTTATTTTATTTTTTTTATTTTATTTTTTTTTTAACTGCTCTGTCCAGCTACTAAGCAAATCATATTGTTGAGGTCGTTTATTGTTTTAAAAAAGAAAAGTGTGTGATGCTTCTCTTGTTGCCTTATTCGTCCATCCATCCATTTACAAACACTGTACTGTAATACATATAAGACTTATTCAACACTTAATTTAGGCCAAAAATATGTAGAATGTTTGAAAAAAAATAAAATAACTATGTCGTGAAGCTGCAATATTTGAGACGCGATGTGGCAAGGGACCAATGCATAAGCAATTAACTCTAGGGTGGTGACTCTTTAGTCTTTGATTCGATTAATTTCTTGGACCCCGAAGGGAATAAGCGGTAGAAAATGGATGGATGGATGGTAACGATTCAATTCAGATTTGATTCTCGATTTAAATCAATTATTGATTCAAAATCAATACTTTTTTATTAACATTGGCTACTTGTTCTACGATTAACTACATTCCTCCATAAAATAAACAGCTCTGATCAATTTCTATTTTACTTAAAGCAAAATTGGTTTTGTTTAATAAAGTTCTACCCAAACATTTAATAAAGTCAAATACAAATAAGACAAGATAAGTATCCAACACTTCTTTTCTAAACTAAATCTGTACAGCAGGTACGGGCATCCATCAACATTATGGTTCGCCTGAGTGGCTGGACAGGACAGATTTTTTTTTTTTTTTTTTTGTCTGATTTTTAAAAATAAATTAAGAATCGTTACAAATAAGAATCGCGATTAATCTGAAATTATTTATTTTTTTGACACTCCTATTTAACACCACTACTAGATTAATTATTTTTGCATACTTTTCCCATCCTTGGATCTTTTATCGAAAGAATGTTGTATTTCTTGAACATGCAAAGCTCAATCCTTTTCCTACACGTCAATCACGTTGATTGATTTATCCCAAAGTTATTGTGGGTGTCGTATAAAGAAAAGGCAAAATCACGAAAGACCGGTTAAATCAGGGCTGTCTACTCCCAAGTGGGCCGGACTGGTAAAATCGCGGCACGATAACTTAAAAATAAGGACAACTTTAGATTGTTTTCTTTGTTTAAAAATAGAACAAGCGCATTCTGAAAATGTACAAATCATAATGTTGTTGGGTTTTTTTTACACTTACATGTTGCGGTTAATAGTATTTTATCTTTATTTGTCATTTATAGTTTGTGAATAAATTATGTGATAATGTTCATCAGGTAACTCATTGGTGTTAATTTTCAATCTATCAAGATAAAAAAAAAAGATTTCCAAATCAAATTACAGTATGTTATTTATGTAGTTTGATCATTTTCCTCGACTGATATACTAACATGTGGTTTATTTTGTACATATGTAGCATCGTCTACAAAGATACAACAAATTGCTATTGCGACATCCAATAGCACACTTAGAACAGCTGTTTCTTTCATTCAAAAATTTCAGTGTTAATTTTTATACCAGCAAACTCATACCGTGGGCCGGATAAAACCTGTTCGCGGGCCTGATCCGGCCCTCAGGCCGTACGTTTGACACCCCTGGGTTAAATACTTCTGAACCTATCGAGATACAGATCCTGTACATATGCCCTTCTCCTTAAAAGATCATCTTATGGATGAGCGTTAGCTAATGTGTGATTTCAAACAGCCTGTGGTGCCTAGATGAACAGAACATGTTAGGCATACTACATTTTGTTGCTGCTACACCAGCGTGAGTTTTTATACATTTGTGTATTGTCGTACATGAAATGGGTTTTAGCTGTGTGTGAGCAGTCTCTTTCTTAAAAAAAAAAAGTGTACAGTACACAGGAGACTTGTGAAAGTAGTATTTAGCAATAGTGTTCACAATTATTTTCCTGACTAGGGGATGCTGGTTGATAGGAAACTTGTGAAAAATACTTTTACCTCTTTTACTTTTTTTTTTGAGCCGGTAGCTGTGCTGGGCAAAGGCCCTCGATTGTACATACAGTAAAAAATAAAAAGAATAAAGCATTTTTAAGGCCTTTGGCTTAAAGGCTTCTTTCTCCTAAGTGCAAACTTTTTTAAGATGCCATCATGTGTTACCATTATATGTGTCATCCAAATTTGAAAAGAACATTCTAGCTGAACAAGTCATGTTTTGTTTTTTTTGTTGCTTATGTTGAATTGTGACTATGAAGAGGTTGTATGTGTAACACTTTATTGTCAAAAGTATTTGGCCACCCATCCAAATGATCAGAATCAGGTGTCCTAATCACTTGGCCCGGCCACAGGTGTATAAAATCAAGCACTTAGGCAAGGAGACTGTTTCTACAAATATCTATGAAAGAATGGGCCGCTCTCGGGAGCTCAGTGATTTCCAGCGTGGAACTGTCATAGGATGCCACCTGTGCAACAAATCCAGTCGTGAAATGTCCTCGCTCCTAAATATTCCAAAGTCAACTGTCGGCTTTATTATAAGAAAATGGAAGAGTTTGGGAACAACAGCAACTCAGCCACCAAGTGGTAGGTCACGTAAACTGACAAGAGAGGGGTCAGTGGATGCTGAAGCGCATAGTGCAAAGACTTTCTGCACAGTCAGTTGCTACAGAGCTCCAAACTTCATGTGACCTTCCAATTAGCCCACGTACAGTACACAGAGAGCTTCATGGAATGGGTTTTCATGGCCGGCCAGCTGCATCTAAGCCATACATCACCAAGTCCAATGCAAAGCGTCTGATGCAGTGGTGTAAAGCACGTCGCCACTGGACTCTAGAGCAGTGGAGATGCCTTCTCTGGAGTGATGAATCACATTTTTCCATCTGGCAATCTGATGGACGAGTCTGGGTTTGGATGTTGCCAGCAGAACGGTACATTTCGGACTGCATTGTGCCGTGTGTGAAATTTGATGGAGGAGGAATTAAGGTGTGGGGTTGTTTTTCAGGAGCTGGGCTTGGCCCCTTAGTTCCAGCGAAAGGAACTTTGAATGCTCCAGGATACCAAAACATTTTGGACAATTCCATGCTCCCAACCTTGTTGGAACAGTTTGGAACGGGCCCTTTCCTCTTCCAACATGACTGTGCACCAGTGCACAAAGCAAGGTCCATAAAGACATGGATGACAGAGTCTGGTGTGGAGGAATTTGACTGGCCTGCACAGAGTCCTGACCTGAACCCGATAGAACACCTTTGGGATAAATTTGAACCGAGACTGACAGCCAGGCCTTCTCAACCAACATCAGTGTGTGACATTACCAATGCCCTTTTGGAAGAACTCCGCAACCTTGTGGACAGCCTTCCCAGAAAAGTTGAAGCTGTAATAGCTGCAAAAGGTGGGCCGACATCATATTGAACACTATGGGTTAGGAATGGGATGGCACTTCAAGTTCATATGTGAGTCAAGGCAGGTGGCCAAATACTTTTGGCAATATACTGAATGTGTATGTGCGTGTATGTATTTATGAGCTATTTGCTAAAATCAAAAAAGTTCATTTTGTTTCTCATAAATGTTTAGCACCCCATCTTGACAGAAAAAAACAGAAATGTTTCCAAATATATTTTCTAAAAAAATATATCACACAGTCATATAAGTATTCAGACCCTTTTCTCAGTATTGAGTAGAAGCACCTGTGGTACAGCCATTAGTCTTCTTGGGAATGATGCAACACATTTTTCACACCTGGATTTGGGGATCCTCTCCAGTTCTGTCAGTTTTGATGGTGAATGTTGGTCGACAGCCATTTTCAGCTCTCTCCAGAGATGCTCAATTGGGTTTAGGTCAGGGCTCTGGCTATGGTCAAAGAGCTGTTCCGAAGCCACTCCTTTGTCATTTTAAATGTGTGCTTAGGGTCATTGTCTTGTTGGAAGATGAACCTTCGGCCCTTTCTGAGGTCCTGAGAACTCTGGAAGAGGTTTTCTTCCAGGATATTTTCTGTACTTGGCCGAATTAATCTTTCCTTCAATTGCAACCAGTCGTGGTTGGAGTGATGGTTGACTGGTGGAACTCTCTATTGCATCTCTGGAGATCAGCCACACTGATCTTCGGGTTCTTTGCCTCTCTCACTAAGGATCTTTCCCACAATTGCACAGTTTGGCTGCACAGCCAGGTCTAGGAAGAGTTGTGGTCATCCCCAACATTTTCTGAGTCAATATTAACAAATTGAAAGGGCTCTATACAACCTTGCATGCCCAGAGGGCGCTAACTTTCAAATGTATTTCACACATTTTATCCCACCCTCTTAGAGATTTTAGTATCTAAAACTAACTAGTAATTGTCAAACAGCCCAAGGTTTTCCCATAACAAAAGAACTGTTGTAAAATATGGTTGACAAACGCTAGTCTTGATCAAATGTTCAACGGCGAGTTTGCACTTTGACCCTGACTCCGTCGTAATGGTAACACACGATGGCCTTCAAAGTTGGTTTCCCACTAAAGCCGAGCGGATTTTTCTGCGTGTCGAGCTAAGTTGAAGTCGTGCTTGCCTTCTGTGCAAGTATTTGTTAGACAAAGAATCCCCAAAACTGTGCCCTCGTGACTGTAGGCCGAGGCCTGCGTGGTTTAAGACTGTTACACTGCTGAGTTTGGCCTGCAAAAGGACTGTTTACGTCTATCAAAATGTGTGTTTTTTTACTTTGGTGAAGCAGGAAATCGCTGACTTATTAAGGCTTAATGACAGCTATATATATTTATTTTCCAAAAAAAAACATGACTCTTATTATGGATCATGATTTGGTCTTTTGAGAAGGAAGCAGGATTTCTATGTGGATTAGTTCAGGTGACTATAGGACTACATTGTGGTGTTCTTTTCCAGTATCTGTGCAGTTTTAAAACGCTCTTCAGTGTGTCGTAAGCATGTGGGAGAGACTTGCTGTTGTAGTGCAGTTGAAAACATTGTTGCTTATCACCAGGCCAAAGTTGTCAACATGATAATACATTGTATTCACAGCGCTTCGTTTTTTTCACATTTTTTTATGTTACAGCCTTAATCCAAAACGGAATTAATTCATTTTTTCCCCTCAAAATTCTACAGGCAATACCCCATAATGACAATGTGATTTTTTTATTTTTTTTTAACTTTTACTCAATACTTTGTTGGTGCACATTTGGCAGCAAATGCAACCTCAAGTCTTTTTTAATTTGCCCATTTCTCTTTGCAGCACCTCTCAAGCTCCATGAGGTTCGATGGGAAGTGCTGTTTTTTATCCAGGATGTCTCTGTACACTCTGTACATCGCTGCATTCATCTTAGTCCAGTTAGGGAAGTGACCAAGAACCTGAGCTAGAGCATTCCTCTGTGGAGAAGAAGAGAACCTCCCAGAAGGACAACCATCTCTGCAGCAATCCACCAATGGTCGAGAGGCCAGACGGAAACCATTTCTTAGTAAAAGTTTGCCAGCGTGCACATGAAAGACTCTCAAGACCATGAGAAACAAAATTATCTGGTCTGATGAGACAAAGACTTAACTCTTTGGCATGAAAACCAGACCAGGCAAATACCATCCCTACAGTGAAGCATGGTGGTGGCAGCATCATGCTGTGGGGATGTTTTTCTGTGGCAGGAACTGGGAGACTAGTCCGGATAGAGGGAAAGATGAATGCAGCAACGTGCAGAGACATCCTGGATTAAAACCAACACTTCCCATCCAACCTGTTGGAGTTTGAGAGGTGCTGCAAAGAGGAATGGGTGAAACTGCTCAAAGATAGGTGTGCCAAACTTGTGGCATCGTATTCAAAAAGACTTGAGGCTGTAATTGTTGCCAAAGGTGCATCAACAAAGTATCGAGCAACAGCTGGGAATACTTATGTTTGAGGACAAAAATTACATTATTTTTGAATAAGGCTGTAACATAATAAAATGGGGGGAAAAAATGAAGCGCTGTGAATACTTTCCGGGTGCATGAGCATCTCGGCATGTTGGTGTCTGGACAATCCAATGGTTTAAAAAGTAGAGCACAGACATCTCTAGTGCAAGTGCTCATATTTTCAAATATTTCTATATTTATCGGGTGCTGTTTTCCAGGTGCTGGGGTAGGGTTTGGTTTTCTTCAGGATTTTTTTTTGTGTGCATTTGTTTCTTTCATTGCTGCGTCTCACCATGTCGGATACGAACACCTGCGCTACATTCAATCAAGATGTGGATGTGGTGGCAAATTAAAGTGAACTGAGATACAACAAACGCATGTCTTTTCTTGCTCATAGACAATTGTACAGGTTAGGTTGATGAATATTTGGACGGCTTGGGGCTCCACCCTTGCAGCAGGAAACCGTTTCTGAGTCTAAAAATTACATAAGCAAGTCTTATTTTATTTTAGTGTTGTGTCTGTAAAAGGCAGGTCCCAATGTTACTGTACCTTGTTTTGTACATTAAAAGATGATGCGTACCTTCTAGAAATAGAAACTGGAAAACCCTCTAATTGTGCAGCTGCTTTATTAAGATCTTTAGTGAATACACTTTTCAATACAGCACCTTTTGCTAGAATTTAAGTTTATAATTAAATATACTATACTATAGAATGTATAGTAAAACTACGGCACGTGGGTCAAGTGCGGCCTGCGGATGCTAAAAAAATGTATTCACATCTGAATCACAATTTTTATTTATGATTGAAATCGATTATTCATTTTCAGATATAATTTTTAAGTACTTTTTTTTTAAGAATCAATTGTAAAAATAAGATTTTTTGAGGCTAACTTAGTAGAGCTTAAACCCTGCGTGCATACGTCTTTTGTCAGCGGCTAAGAGGAGCTTTTGCAACCTGTTTTTATATCATTTTTATATAAAAAAAGATCCATGTTCTAAAAGAACGCAATAAAACAATTGTATAAAATTGAATAAAGTAGGAAAAACTAAAATAATAAAGTTACTGTGTAGAATTGTGTGAATATTGTAAAACAATAAAGGGAAATAAACTAAAACCTACAGTAATTTATTAATTTGTTTACGAAAAAAGTCATAAAATAATAATTACCATTTTAAATTACAGACAAAAGCCACACTATAGCAATATTATTTTGTGAATTTATGAGGTAAAAACTACATTTTCTAACAGTAGACAATAATATATAACATGATAAAAAACTTTTATTTTAACAGAATACATTGGAATAATATTTTCCATCCATTTCTACCGCTTGTCCCTTCCGGGGTCGCGGGGGCGGTGCTGACCTCCTCATGCTCTCTCAGGGAGAACATGTCCCAAATTCCAAGCTGCTGTTTTGAGGCATGTTAAAGATATTATGAAAAATTCTGTTGAATCGAGAATCATTTTGAATCGGATGATCACCCGAAGAATTAGAATTTAGCTTTTTTAAATTTGTTTTTTAATGTAAAAGTTTAAAAATTAAGTGCAAAACACAGAAATTGTACTATACTGTTAATTC
>NC_084748.1:36533975-36608975 GCF_033978785.1 Entelurus aequoreus | reverse complement strand
TAGTCTTTTAATTAAGGAGTGTTTTAAAATGCTGCTAAGTTAGTGTGAAATTTCAAGTAGTTGCTGCGAGATGAGTAAGTCTAAAACACGTCTATGTAAGAACAGCAAAAACATAAAGCAGTGGTGATGAGTTTGCCAAGTATTAAAATGAGCTGCTTTTTTTTTTTTTTGTAAACAAAAGAAACTGCTGTTCTAAATGTGTCCACTGGATGTCACAATAGCAATTCTGCTAGGCAAGCAAACGGTTTATACCGGGGCCAAGCAAGAGGTACACAGTAAAGGGGGACTGTGGCTCCTCCTCCTCAACCCACATGAAACTTAAAACCTGCCGTTTTATGTCTTCTGCTTCGAACACATCGTCATTTGGCACCCTAGTTGCCCCAAAATGTCTGTCAAACACGAGAAAAGTGAACTTAACCCTTTTGAATAGTTTTTACCTCCGTTTCTTACGGTATGTTGAGTTAGCACTGGATTGATACGTGGACATGACAAAGGAGGTATTTGATACCTCGAAGAGTTTACATGTTGTGTTTTTTGTTCAATCCCAGAAAGACTGTGACTTAAAGTTTTAATCCTGTCTTTGTAGATACACTGAGACAAAGTCTAAGCTCACTGGGTTTTTTTAAACGGCACCAATTTCCTCAGAATTTTCAACAAACTTGGATTATTTGTGATTTGTATGTTTTCTTAATGTGCTTTTTCTACTTTTGGCCAAAGTAAAACAAAGTCATCAACCTGGAGTTGTCTTTATTTTTAAGTTATCGTGCCATGATTTTACCATTCCAGCCCACTTGGGAATAGATTTTCCTGCTTGCGGCCCCTGAGCTAAAATTAGTTTTGACACCCCTGCCCTAAATGGTATCAAAAATACTGCGAGATGGTTGGGTAATCCTAGTTATCTGCAAGTTGTGTACTGTGGGTTTTTTAATATTTATATTTTATTATTACAAAAAAGTAGGACTGTCAAACTATTAAAACATTGAATCAAGATTAACTGCAAATACAAATAGTTTTTTATTACCTTTAAGTGCATTTTATTAAAATGCACTCCCAACATGGGATTGGATGATGAACACCTCAACACAAAATGGACAAAATCACTCTTTTACACGCACAGCCGTAAGACATTTTCCACCTGGGGTTGTCACGTTTCATGTATCAGGTCAACTGTGACGAATGGGGCCTTATGAATCCCCTTTCCACTGTATTTTTTTTCCCCACCAAAGCTTATTACATCTCTAGAACAACTTCAGACCTGTCTGTCGATATAACGTTTTGGTTTTTAGGTTTTATGTCCTTTAGGTTAAAGAAAACCCTGTTTTAATGGCAAAAACACAAACTGTGCAACATTTTCCCTAAATAGTTTCAAAGTAGAATATTTGATGTAAAGTAAGTGAAACGTTAAATAGGTCAATCTGTAAACATTCATTTTGATTCATTATATTTTGAGCAATGAGTTAAACAAAGTTTAGGGATTCAAAGGGGCCCCACTCATTAAAGTGTTAAAGTCAGACAATTTATTTTTTTACTTAAATCTCTAGATCAATTTCAGATCTGTCAATTATAAGTTTTTATTTATTTATTTATTTTTTTAAACTTTTTTGGTTTGTTAAATGCCCTTTTTGTCATAGAAAAGTTGTTTTTTTATTGCAAACACAAAATATGCAATATTTCCCCCCAAAATACTTTAAAGTGGAATATTTGATGTGAATTAATTGGAGCCTTCCATAGATCAATAATGCATAAAGAACATTGATATTGATGTGTTTGATTTAAATGCTTGCAGAGGCCCTGCACTGTTAACATAGTCCCATCTTATATGAAGGTAACATATAAAAGTTTGCCTGGCTTCACTTTTCAACACGAGTTGTCCAAGTCCTGTTTTGGCGGAACTTTTTCTTCCTTCTCGGTTTTCTACTGTACTGTGATTGGTCGGCTGCGTGTTTTGGCACAGGGCGTTGGGTCGGTTCCTAATTTACGGCCTTGTGACCTACATATGGGAGGGGAGGACCAACTGTAGCGGGAGGCGGCGACACATGGGCAGTTGTTTACGCACTCTGAAGGCATCGGGTGTGGCCGTAAAGAGTTGAATGATTTATTTTGTGACTGCAGTTTATATACAGTGCAAATGTTTTCCTAGAAGTCCTGGGCATGGCTTTAGTTGTGGTTTGGACTTCTTCCCATACTCTCTCTCGAGCAATGCGACCTGTAATCTCTTGCTCCAGAAGAGCTCTCACTATCCTTTAGGCCTGTGCATAAGTATTTATTACCCCACTCCACCCTCCTGCAAACCAGTCATGTGACCCGCTATGATCCCTACCATACCATATGTAGTCAGGTCAGCTGCTATGAGCAAAGCGTGCAAGGAGTGGCGGGGGTAATATGATAATAAAAAAAAAAACAGGCGTCAGCATTTCTTCGCCATGTGCTCCATGCCTCCTCCCACGCCTGCAAGAACACGCCACTTCCGCCTGTTGTTGCTTCTCACACGTGTGCACACGTTCCTAGAACTCAACCAGTGTTTTTTAAACAAGCCACCTAAACAAACACTGTAGCTTCAGCCATTGACATGTACTGTAAATGCGGGAGGACGTTGGACTGTGTTCAAGCACAATCTGTTCCATTGACTTTCATGTTCTAAGTCTTAAAACGTATTGAACAGGAAATAATGCAAGGTGGATGAATCCGTCAGTCAAAACTATGACAACATCGGAAATTAGGGGTGGGAACCGTAAACCGGTTCTGTACAAGTGTTTGGATTGCTGAGAATCATTTTGTTTACGATTCCTGAGGGCTGGGCGATATGGCTGAAAACTGTATCACCATGTACTGTATTTTTCGGACTATAAGACGCACTTAAAATTAGGGATGTCCGATAATGGCTTTTTGTCGATATCCGATATTCCGATATTGTCCAACTCTTAATTACCGATACCGATATCAACCGATACCGATATATACGGTCGTGGAATTAACACATTATTATGCCTAATTTGGACAACCAGGTATGGTGAAGATAAGGTCCTTTTTAAAATAAAAAAATATATAAGATAAATAAATTAAAAACATTTTCTTGAATAAAAAAGAAAGTAAAACAATATAAAAACAGTTACATAGAAACTAGTAATTAATGAAAATGAGTAAAATTAACTGTTAAAGGTTAGTACTATTAGTGGACCAGCAGCACGCACAATCATGTGTGCTTACGGACTGTATCCCTTGCAGACTGTATTGATATATATTGATATATAATGTAGGAACCAGAATATTAATAAGAGAAAGAAACAACCCTTTTGTGTGAATGAGTGTAAATGGGGGAGGGAGGTTTTTTGGGTTGGTGTACTAATTGTAAGTGTATCTTGTGTTTTTTATGTTGATTTAATAAAGAAAAAAACGATACAGATAAAAAACCAAAAAAAACGATACCGATAATTTCCGATATTACATTTTAAAGCATTTATCTGCCGATATTATCGAACATCTCTACTTAAAATCCTTTAATTTTCTCAAAAATCGACAGTGCGCCTTATAACCCGGTGCGCCTAATGTAGGGAACGATTCTGGTTGTGCTTACCAACCTCAAAGCAATTTTATTTGGTACATGGTGTAATAAGTGTGACCAGTACATGGCAGTCACACATAAGAGATCTGTGTAGACTGCAATATGACGCCAGTAAACACCAAAACTTTAAATGTTCCATTGAAAATAAAGAACATTACACACGGCACTCAAAAATCTGTCGGAATGTTTTAGTATGACTTTGAAGCCGCACCGCTTGATGGATTGTCGGCCCTTTACGGCTACCGTAGTCAGAGATACAGGTATTACTATGGTGTGTGTATAAGGACCGCAAAATGGCACCCATTGTTTTGTTTCACAATATTATGCAAAACCACCTTTTCTTACCTTCTGGTACCTACTGATGTGTATTTGAGATCTGCGTAAGTACTGAAAATTTGCGCACGTCCGCCACTGTAGTCAGTGGTGATGCCGTAGTCGATAAGCTTCTTCTTTTTAACAATCTTCTTGTTATGGGGCGTTCACCCTCTGCGGTTGCCATTTCTAATATAAAGTAGCATAAAGTTCTAACTTGTATCTGTATCTTATATTATACATAATTCACCCCGCAGAACTTTAGTTATTAGAGTTCCGGTCGGATTGTTTTTCACGGGACACATTTCCGGCGTTGTTGCACTAGTGAGCTACAGATGAGAAGATGCTGCTCCGTTGTTGATTTAAGTAAAGTCTGAATGTCATTAAAACAGTTAGCTCCATCTTTTGACACTTAACTCCCGTCCTACAACAAAGATGAAGGGGAGAAGACGCTGTCGAAGGTGAACCACGTAAATAAGACCGTCCACAAAACGGCTCATCCTGATGAGACTGTCAGAAAGCGATTTAAAGATAGTCTGTTAAACATAATATATGCAACATTTTGACCAAAGAACCACATCACATGTTATGTAGACCACAAGGAAGTGTTTTCAATTTAGAAAAAAAATCATAATATGACTCCTTTAATGCGCCTTATAAGCCGGTGCGCCTTTTGTATGAAAAAATACCTGAATAGACCCGCTCATCGGCAGTGCGCCTTATAATCCGGTGCGCCCTATGGTCCAGAAAATATTATAAGTGTTTTAATCCGGTCGATATAGATAATTATTGGTATTTTTTTATGACCTACCGAAAATAAGGACCAGGAGAAAAATATATTAAATGTAAACATTTTCATTTAAAATGTAGACATCCTCTGATTTTAATCCCCTCAACAATTAAAGGCAGAAAAAAAGGTGATGTCAACACAAGCATTGACACACAATTCTAAAATCACATTGAACACTCAACAAAAACCTTCTAAAATGAAGGTGCAAAAATAAAGAATATGTAAGAAATGCTTAAGTGTAATTATTAGTGCAAAGTGTGAAAATGTAAACATGAAGAAAGGTGAAGTATTTTCTGCAGGTTAAGTTATTATGTTAATTATGTCTGTTATTCCCATTTAAGTATGCAATAATTTGTTATTATTTATATATTATTTGACCAAATGACTATTTTAAAGTAGCAGATTTTTTGTGTCTTGTAATTTATTTTATTTGTACAGTCCCGCAATTTATTTCCTACCTGTTTCTGTAGACCCGAATAGGGAACGGAAGAGGGTTGGAAGAAAAGAAAAGAGGTGAGTGCAGCTAAGCTCTACGGTCTGTTTGAAAAAAAAAAAAATACAAAAGACTGCCATACTGTCAAGGTGACTTTTCTTGTTTTATTGACAAGAATCAACCGCGAGACAACAAATTGGCCAACCAAATTTGATAGTTGATACTGTTACCTGATTAGCGTCTCTCCCCAAAAGCGCATTGGTGAGGTCGAGAAGACCTGGCTCTCAGTCCCCGTTCTAATTCATCCCAAAGGTGTTCTATCGGGTTCAGGTCAGGACTCTGTGCAGGCCAGTCAAGTTCATCCACACCAGACTCAGTCATCCATGTCTTAATGGACCTTGCTTTGTGCACTGGTGCACAGTCATGTTGGAAGAGGAAGGGGCCCGCTCCAAACTGTTCCCACAAGGTTGGGTGCATGTAATTGTCCAAAAATGTTTGGTATCCTGGAGCATTCAAAGTTCCTTTAGCTGGAACTAAGGGGCCAAGCCCAGCTCCTGAAAAACAACCCCACACCATAATTCCTCCTCCACCAAATTTCACACTCGGCACAATGCAGTTAGAAATGTACCGTTCTGCTGGCAACATCCAAACCCAGACTCGTCCATCAGATTGCCAGATGGAAAAATGTGATTCATCACTCCAGAGAAGGCTCTAGAGTCCAGTTGTGACATGCTTTACGCCACTGCATCCGACGCTTTGCATTGGACTTGGTGATGTATGGCTTAGATGCAGCTGGTCGGCCATGAAAACCCATTCCATGAAGCTCTCTGCGTACTGTACGTGGGCTAATTGGAAGGTCACATGAAGTTTGGAGCTCTGTAGCAACTGACTGTGCAGAAAGTCTTTGCACTATGCGCTTCAGCATCCACTGACCCCTTTGTCAGTTTACGTGACCTACCACTTGGTGGCTGACTTGCTGTTGTTCCCAAACTCTTCCATTTTCTTATCATAAAGCCGACAGTTGAGTTTGGAATATTTAGGAGCGAGGACATTTCACGACTGGATTTGTTGCACAGGTGGCATCCTATGACAGTTCCACACTGTAAATCACTGAGCTCCTGAGAGCGGCTCATTCTTTCACAAATGTTTGTAGAAACAGTCTCCTTGCCTAAGTGCTTGATTTTATACAACTGTGGCTGGACCAGGTGATTAGGACACCTGATTCTGATCATTTGGATGGGTGGCCAAATACCTTTTTTTTAGAAAAAAGAATAGAGGTCTCGGCAAGCAGAAACATTTTAGTTTATTCCGGCTTGTTCGTATTTTCCCTTTTACAGGGAAGAGTTCTCCCAGATTATTTTATTCAAAAGGCTGGGATGAAGCTGTCTCAAGTTTGGGGCATGCCCTGTAAATGGTCGCTCCCCACCTATGCGTTCGTCCATCTTGCTGCGCTACCTTGGCGGAGATCAAAACCAAAAGTTAACTACACATCTGTCCACTCTTCCCTTGTCTTGTTCTTGGTTCCTTTTCTTCCAGAACCTAAATGAGGTACAATGTGTGCATTTGAAAAGATAGAAAACACAGAGTGTATTCATTGCTCTGTTTGTACATAATGTGCTGCACAAGAAGGGAGACTTCCTGTGCAGTTCACTCTGTCCCAAGGTTAGAAAATATTCTCATTACAGGCCAAGTACGCATTAAGGCTATAACGTGAGTTTTATCCGATTAATCGAACAAACTAAGCAATAGATTTCTAAAATAATCAATAACTGCAGCCCTGTCTTATTGGACACTCTAAAATGAAAGCACGTACCCCTCCCATCTAAAAGCACTCACTCCCCATATTTGTTTCGCTTTTCATGTTTTTTTACTAAACAATCATCCTGCTATCTGACATTTCAAGTGGAAAATGCACCAAATGACTGCAATCGGTGGTTTCATTTGAGCAGAGATTGCTTTTCATGGGGCAGATGAGTAGAAAATGCTAAAAAAAAAAAAAAGAAGAAGTGGTGCGATAAGTTCCTTCGTTAGTTTGGATGCCATAACTGTGCTGACAGACACGTCAAACAAGTCGGCTATCAGTACCATCTTCACACTAAGTGGTTCAACTGAAATGTGGCAGTTTGTCTCCCAGGGCAACATTGCAACTCAAGACCCCCCCACTCTGCAAACAGGTTTGTTAACAGCCATGGTATGGTCTTCTGTCCGCTCGCAGGGAAGCTCTCTCAGGACAACAAGCAGGAAGAGGCGGCGCGGGCCTACGACGATGACGACGACGAACTGAACGAGGCGGAGGTGAACGGCAACTGGACGCCCCAGGAGAAAGCCCTTCACGAGGCGCGTCTCAAAGCCAAAGCCAAGCGGCGCCTGCGCAAGACCTCGTCCCGAAACTCCACCAGCGAGTCCCTCTCGGAGTCGGGGGACGCCACTGGAGGCGACCCCCACAGTCCGAAAGGAAAGGTCTGCACCAATGACCGCAAATCTAGAACAGGCAAAGGCAGGGGCCTGCCGAAAAAAGGTACTTGACACAAATAGACAACCTCCACTAACACGTTTTTATGTTTTTCTCACATGTTTACGGACTTGCTTACAAAACCGTTGTATTAAAATGATGCACAGTGCATGCCGAAGCAGAAGGTGGTGCTATAGCCAGATTAGCTAATCAGGAGCTTGAATTTTGCAAAAAGTGCTTTCTGGTAAGACGCATAAAAAAATGTGAAATTGCCAAAGGATGGAATTTCTATGCGAAAAGTTTAACAAAAACAATCGTTATATTTTTTTCATGAACAATTGTTTATTGTAGTTTGTTAATTTAACATAATATTAGGAGTAGAGATGTCCGATATTATCGGCTGATAAATGCTTTAAAATGTAATATCAGAAATTATCGGTATCGTTTTCAAAAAGTTAAATTTATGACTTTTTAAAACGACGCTGTACGGAGTGGTACACGGACGTAGGGAGAAATACAGAGCGCCAATAAACCTTAAAGGCACTGTCTTTGCGTGCCGGCCCAATCACATAATATCTACGGCTTTTCACACACACGCAAGTGAATGCAAAGCATACTTGGTCAACAGCCATACAGGTCACACAGAGTGACCGTATAAACAACTTTTACACTGTTACAAATATGTGCCACACTGTGAACCCACACTAAACAAGAATGACAAACACATTTCGGGAGAACATCCGCACCGTAACACAACATAAACACAACAGAACAAATACCCAGAACACCTTGCAGCACTAACTCTTCCGGGACCCTACAATATACACCCCCGCTACGCCTAACCCCCACCTCTACCCCGCCCCCCCCCCAATCCCGCCCACCTCAACCTCCTCATGCTCTCTCAGGGAGAGCATGTCCCAAATTCCAAGCTGCTGTTTTGAGGCATGTTAAAAAAAATAATGCACTTTGTGACTTCAATAATAAATATCGCAGTGCCATGTTGGCATTTTTTTCCATAACTTGAGTTGATATATTTTGGAAAACCTTGTTACATTGTTTAATGCATCCAGCGGAGCTTCACAACAAAATTAGGCATAATAATGTGTTAATTCCACGACTGTATATATTGGTATCGGTTGATATCGGAGTCGGTAATTAAGAGTTGGACAATATCGAATATCAGCAAAAAAGCCATTATCGGACATCTCTAATTAGGAGTATCTCAATACAAATTGTTCACTTCTGATACCCTGCTTGAGTATTGGCTGGTACTAATATTGATCCAATACGATATCAACAGGAATCATACATATTTGTATTATTTTGTAGCATTGAATGTTAAAAAAGGTTTGCTTAGGGCAGGGGTCGGCAACCCAAAATGTTGAAAGAGCTATATTGGACCAAAATTTTAAAAAAAATCTGTCTGAAGCCGCAAAAAAATTAAAAGCCTTATATAAGTCTTATACTGAAGGCAACACAGGGTGTTGAAATTTAATATTTACTCTACACATTTTTGAAACATTGGAAAACATTAGTAAAACGGAGGCTTCTCGGAGGGTAAGATAACTTCTGGAAATTACTGGCGTAGAATGGCCAAAGGTATAGATGTGTGTGTCCAAGTGAAAAGGAAACGGCAGGCTATTTTCTTCTAATGGATTTATTACAATCTTTGTAAACTGGGTCACATTTGCTATGGTCTGGAACAACATGGCACACAAACAACTATCAGAAATGCAGTCAATATTACATACAGATAATGTGTCATGAGACATGCAAATATAAATTGAATACACAGAGGACATAAGTAAAGGAAATTCAATGATCTCAAATATACCTACAGACAACGTATAATGATGCAATATGTACACACAGCTAGCCTAAATAGCATGTCAGCATCAATTAGCTCGCAGTCATGCACTGACCAAATATGCCTGATTAGCACTCCAACAAGTCAAAAACATCAATGAAGCTCACTTTTGTGCATTCTCGCACAACTTAAAAAGTTTGGTGGACAAAATGAGACAAAGGAGGAGTGGCTAAAAAAGGTCTTACTGTGGAAGCCTCTGTTAAACTTGTACATATAAACTAACTACGGTGCGTTCAAGGTCCACCAAAATTAGTAAGACAAAACGGCGCTCACCAAATACTCATCAGTGAAGCATGTTTAAAATAAACAGTGGGATTTTTAACAATTAGGAAGGTTTGTGTCATGTTTGTCAACCTACAGAAATCATATTAAAACAAAAAATATATATTTTTCCCTCATCTTTTTCCATTTTCATACATTTTTGATAAAACTCCGGGGGACAACTAGGGTGGCTCTAGGGCAGCGGGTTGCCGACCCCCGGCTTAGTCGAAATGACTCAAAATGAGTACAATGGTAGTTAAAAAACATGAACCTATTTATTATTAACTGTCTGTAATGGACCTTAAAGGGGAACTGCACTTTTTTTTTAAAGTTTGCTTATCATTCACTATCCTCATGTAAGACAAGAACGCATATGTTTTTCTTTTTTTATGTATTCTTAAATGTAAATAAACGTTAGCAAAAATCAGCTAACAATGTAGCCAACGGGAGTCTATAAAGCACTCTAAAAAACATCAAAAAGCCACTATGAAGGTTTTAAATGCATGCTCTTAAAGGCCTACTGAAATGAATTTTTTTTATTTAAACGGGGATAGCAGATCTATTCTATGTGTCATACTTGATCATTTCGCGATATTGCCATATTTTTGCTGAAAGGATTTAGTATAGAACAACGACGATAAAGATTGCAACTTTTGGTATCTGATAAAAAAAAGGCTTGCCCCTACCGGAAGTAGCGTGACGTAGTCAGTTGAACATATACGCAAAGTTCCCTATTGTTTACAATGATGGCCGCATGAAGTGAGAGAGATTCGGACCGAGAAAGCGACAATTTCCCCATTAATTTGAGCGAGGATGAAATATTTTTAAATGAGGAAAGTGCAAGTGAAGGACTAGTGGGGAGTGGAAGATGCTGTGAGAGCCGGGGGTGACCTGATATTCAGCTGGGAATGACTACAACAGTAAATAAACACAAGACATATATATACTCTATTAGCCACAACACAACCAGGCTTATATTTAATATGCCACAAATTAATCCTGCATAATAACACCTGCGTGTTTGTTATGCTAGCTCCTAGCTCCTCTGCTAGCTCCTAGCTCCATAGAACACGCCAATACAATTCAAACACCTGATCAACACACACAATCACTCAGCCCAAAAGACCGTTCACCTAACCCAAGGTTCATAAAGCTTATATATTTTTAAAAAGTTACGTACGTGACGCGCACGTAGGTACGGTATGTGTTATGCTAGCTCCTCTGCTAGCTCCTAGCTCCATAGAACACGCCAATACAATTCAAACACATGATCAACACACACAATCACTCAGCCCAAAAGACCGTTTACCTAATCCAAGGTTCATAAAGCTTATATATTTTTAAAAAGTTACGTACGTGACGCGCACGTAGGTACGGTACGTGTTATGCTAGCTCCTCTGCTAGCTCCTAGCTCCATAGAACACGCCAATACAATTCAAACACATGATCAACACACACAATCACTCAGCCCAAAAGACCGTTCACCTAACCCAAGGTTCATAAAGCTTATATATTTTAAAAAAGTTACGTACATACGCAAAAAAAAGCCAAAGCTGCATACTCACAGTAGCACGTCTGCGTCTTTGTCATCCAAATCAAAGTAATCCTGGTAAGAGTCTGTGTTGTCCCAGTTCTCTACAGGCGTCTGTGTATCCAAATCAAAAGTCCTCCTGGTTAGAGTCTCTGTTATCCGAGTTCTTCCATCTTGACTGCATCTTTCGGGAATGTAAACAAAGAAGCGCCGGCTGTGTACTGTTGTGGCTGACTACGTTCGAAAAATACGTCCATTTCGCACCGACAACTTTCTTCTTTGCTTGCTTGGCTTCCTTCTCCATAATGCAATGAACATGATTGAAACAGATTCACGAACACAGATGTCCAGAATACTGTGGAATTATGAAATGAAAACAGAGCTTTTTCGTATCGACTTCAATGTGGAAGGCATACCCGTGTTCGCCGGGCCACGTCACGCGCATACGTCATCCTCAGAGGCGTTTCGAACCGGAAGTTTAGCGGCAAATTTAAAATGTCACTTTATAAGTTAACCCGGCCGTATTGGCATGTGTTATAATGTTAAGATTTCATCATTGATATATAAACTATCAGACTGCGTGGTCGGTAGTAGTGGCTTTCAGTAGGCCTTTAAGTATATATGTAATGTAGTAACAGGCACATTCATAATAACGTAATATTTATGTATTTTGCCTATATTAAGCATACGGCAGTGTATTCATTTTCCAGATGTATCATAACGTTTGCTATCCCCTTCAACAACATCACTGATTATTACTCACTGCACACTTCATGAGAGCAAACAAACATAAGAAAACATCACTTACTGTACAATGTCTGTTCTCACTGGGAGACCAAGTTTTAGGATGTTCATATATTCCCGTTTAGAAGAAGAATGACTCATAATCCTCTCAAAGGGTTTAATTAAAAAAAAGATTGGGTGCAAACCAGCGACTTGCGTGTGTCTCTCTCGCCTCCCTGGGTCTAAATTGGCTGTCAAAGTTGACCAACTTGTCAGTTTATGTCCACATAATTTTGCTATCAAGGTGAGAGACGCTATTAATGATTTAGAAATAACTTTCATGAGCTCCGAGGCGAGAAAGCAGCTCACCAGCGGAGGATGTCAATATTGCAACATAAAAAAGTTCCCTCTCTCTGACTACTGCTCTCTAAATGTAGGTCTTTAACATTAGCGCTTATTATAAGTATCGCTAATACTTGATAATACTCAAGTCACGAAATGTAAATGGAGTGCTGTTGGCGCTTTTTGAAAGGTTATTTATTGGGTTTTATGGTCAGAATAGACACATTGATGTCATGGTTCCCATTGGCCCTATTGTCAGCGGACTTTTATTGACTTTTATTAATGAGTTAAAATGCAATAAAAAAAGAAATGGGTTCTTGTCTCTCGTAAGAATTGTGAATTGTAGGCAAAATTCCAAAAAAAGTGCAGAACAACCAGAACAATTCCTTAATTTAAGCTCAAGGTACAGTAAATTGAATGATGCAGACACGTTTCTTATTGGGTACTTTCTAATATGCTTCTGCCTTGGAGACTTTGTATCTGTAAGTAATATTCAATATCCTATGATTTACTGCAGTAAACATAGTTTAACCCATTTTTTAAATGCCTGAAGCATAAAATTATAATTTTAAACGTCTAAATGTAACCTGTTCACTCGAGGTGTCCAGATTCAACTTTGTCACTACCGATGCAATACAGATATTGCTATAATTATTTATTTGAAATATTTAAACTATAATTATTTGATAATTTGTCTGCTTAGCTGGGAGCTATGCGTTCCAAGTAGCCTGCAGCCTACCCATGTTTACCTTTTGTAAATAACTCCAAAGAGCAACATTTTATGCTTATTGGAGGATATTTAGATGTTAACTGACTGCTGAATGTTCCACAAATAAAATTAAAAAAGATTTTAGATGCAAGCCGATATCATCCCATAATTTTTTTTTGCGGATATCAATATATGATTGTGACACCTCAGAATAATACGATATGGCCCTAATGTACCTTTTGCAGCATGCAAAATACACTGAAACGACTGTATATATATTTAATTATGCATTTCAGACACTTTAATACACACAATTGCCATTCTGCTGAGTTTTCAGTTTATCCCTTTGGAGTTCCCATGTGTTCCTATTATTTACCATTAAGAATATATTTTTGTTTTTTTGCTGTACTTCTAGGTGGAGCGGGTGGTAAAGGAGTTTGGGGCGCTGCCGGTATGGTTTATGAGATGGAGGAACCTGATGCGCACGACCCCAACTACGATGAATCTGCTCAGGTCAGAAATATGTATGAATATCAATATTGGGACACACCTCTTTATCTATTAGTCAATCAATCAAGGGTTCCACTTTAACCTCTTAAACCTAGATGATGCTCCTGTGCAGTCACCATGCCGTCCCCTCCAATGCCATTTTAATTGTTTTTCAGTTCCTTGTCTGAGTTCACCATGTGACGTTCAATTCTATTTTGAAACGCCAGGGGGACAGTGTTTTTCTGAGCACCCGCCTTCACTGTCGTTTACAAACTATTTCGCATCCTTGGTAGTGGGAATGAACATTGGTGACAAATGCAACGTCGAGATCGTTGTGGAGCATCAGTCGCTTCTATTCTACATATTGCGCTTAAACCTTCCTATTTCTATAGTTTTTTTGTTTTTTTTAACTGAAAGTACCAGTAGAGTGGAATAACAAGTTTATATGCGTAAATGTGTTTCATACCATCCATTAAACCATATCCAATTGTATTTAAAATCCACAAAGTATGTGAAAATACTGTCTAAATATCACAAAATGCAACAAATTCAGTCTGCTATATTGAATGTTCCGCTCTGAATAGCTTCAGCAAATTTTCGTAGATAACACGTCACTGGAGTAACGCTTTTGGACTCTGACCATATTATCAGATAATTTTTACTGGAAATACACAAGAATTAGAAAGAGATGTGCTGTTTATCATTCACAATCCTTATATAACACAAAACACATATGCTTGGCTTTTTTAAGCATTTGAAAACGTAAATAAATAGCTAACAATTGAGTCGACAGATGGAGGGTCCTCTATTGCGCCCATTATACCCTCAATAACATCCAGACAAAACATATTCAAAACATGCTCATTGTAGCCATTAATCCTGACTTCATCATTTTTATTAAAAAAAGTGATAATAGTTTTTTTCCTTTTTGATTTGTTGGTTAAAAAAGTGTCTTATATATTGTGCTCCTGAGTTAAAGTTGCTGATCAATTTTAATGTATTGTTATTTATTGAGTTTAATTGTATTTTTCAGTATCAAATGGCTTAGGTCAGTCAAAAAATGTTTAATTTTTTTTTTTTTTTTTTTAGGCAAATACAGGCACTTCAAATATTTTCTGTTAGACTAAAACAATGCCAATAAGTTATTATTTGTTGTAAGTTAATTTATATATATGTTTCGTTTTATTTAATGTTAAGCATACAATGTTATGCAGAGGCGTACGTATAACAATTTAATAGACAAATTATATTATTCATAGTTTGTAGTGATGTGCGGATTGATACTGAAAAACGATACTGCCGATACCAAATATTTATGCTCTACTGTACTATCGATTCATAAACCAAAATATTTGATCATTTTGCTACTTTAGTTCATTCAGATAATGTATATCCTTATCAGGAACACACTGTAAATTAACTTAAATCATTTGGATCTTGTCTAAATGAACAGAGATTGGTGGCAAAAAAAATATATACATAAAATACAGTATATGACACTACTCTAATCTCACATAGGATTTATTCAGGTAAAGTTTCCTAAATAATTCATAATCGAGGTATCATTAAATTATACATAGCAATTGCAATAAAAAAGCCATTGCAAACTTTGTTTAAGAAGATTACTGGCAAGTAAAAACAAGTCACTCTGTATTCTAAAGGAGCGAAATATGTATCCTTTTATTGTAGGCTATTTGGAGACACTACTACATGCAGCGTTGAATATGAATAAGAACACATTCCGTGCAGAAAACCACTATAATTTGTTTCGCCTTGTGATTTTATTTTGTTCGAAGATGATTCCTCAAGAGCAGCGACATTTTAAATTCACTTTTTAAATTTGACCAGACACATTTGGTATATTTGCACAAAGTGTCTGTATCAAATCGGTAAGAAAATCAGTGGTATCGCACATCACGAATAGTCGCGGATGATAAATAATAATAATAATTGAGAAACACTGTCTTGTCTAATCCTTGTCATACTAGTTTTCTTTAAAGCAGGGACACTGTCAGGAATTCTGTGTCCCTCTGATTTCCCTCTCCCTCCTAACACCTGCCAGTCTGGGGCCCTCGTAATTGTCCCCACTATACCAACCTATTTGGCCCCCCTGCTTAAACCCAATATTGTGTATAGTCAAATTACTATGTTGTTTTCGTTATGTGGGAGGGAGGCCCCAATGACTAGGTTGGCCTTGGGCCCCCAATGATGCACCAAATGAATATAAAATGAATGAATATGTGAGCATATAATTATTTGGTCCAGATGGCCGTTTCCCATGTCAACCGACTGTGAGCGTTCAATGTTTAATCTCGTTATCAAGCGACGGGTGAAAGGCAGCAGTGGGAACGAAACCTCTGTGGGCAAGAAAAGGGGGGAAAAAAAGTTGATAACGGTTTGAAAACTGTTTGATTTTGGCCTTGAATGTTGGATGTCTGTCTGTGTGGAAGTAGAGCGCACATGCCACAGTGCGAAAGGGGATCCCCTGACAATTAGGTCAACCTGTCCTTGGAAACATTCCAAATTGTACTGATAAACCTTGAGGTTAAATTTGGTGGAGTACTGATAACTCTTTTATTGTAGGCTTGACCAGCCAAGCATGTTAAGAATGAGTATATTATTAGGAATTGTGACAGTTATTAGCAATTTATTGTCGTTTTGAAGCGGTTGAGGCAAAATGGAGTACATTATTTGGCTGCAACCACCAGAGGCATAGAATTACGCGATAATACAATTGATCATTCATTTCCCCAGTTATATATTATTTATTGAAAATATGAATTTTAAATGAACTTGTTTGATTTACTATTTATTTTAAAGTTATTTTATGATTATCACAGCAAGTGTTAACCAATGAGTAATATTGTCACAATAATACACACACACACATAACACAATAATAAAAAGAGAGTTGCGATTATGTGCAATTAGGATTTCATAAGTTATCTAATATTTTTGGGGTTATTCTCTCAAATTTGTTCATAATACTGCTTTTTACATGTTTCAATGACTCATGGCTATGTTGTACCACACATGTACAAAATACAGAAATTAAATCTAAAACCAAATGCTTAAATTTGAAGTGATGATTCCTTGACAATTACCAGTGGGAGTCAAATTTTCTGCCGTCATATTTTTGTTTTTGACAAAACAATGTTAAATCTATAATCAGGGGTGGGTAGAGTAAAAGTAAAAGTAAAAGTGTAATGTTGATTTAGAGCAGTCCTTCTCAAATAATTTGGCCATTTTAATCATTGCCGGAACTAATTCCTCCGCACATTGATTTCCGTTTCCTTAACAGCGCACTTCCGACTTCTGTCAACAAATATGTGTTCCTACTTCCGAAAACAAAGGCATGTGTGTGCCTTCTAATCAAGGCAGATTCGGTAAACAACAAAGACGACTACTTTTGGACAAATGAGGATTCTCAACCTTATCTTTTTGAAGCTGAATATACGGAGGATGAGCTGCTGCTTCTAGAAGCCAGCACGGAGGAAGAGTGAGACGTTGCAATAGACAGAAGCCGAGAGAGTGAGGTGAAAGTGAATCAAAGCTGCAAAATGTGGAACTCTAGGCCAAGCTATTTCGACTTGAATGGATTACTTACCCCAAATCAACAGGAAAAATGTTTGGCGTAACAGAAAATATTTACAAAGCCCTGCTTTAGAATAGAAAGACTTAATTAAAAGTAAAACATAGTCATCCAAATAATTACTTGAGTAAAAGTATTTACTGAAAAACTATTCAATAACTGGTGAGTAACTTATTGTTTATTCAGTTACTATCCACCTATGTCTATAGTGTTGAATGCATTTTGATTTGCAAAGCTTCTTTGTGTCTCTTAAAACGATATCTAATGTGTCTTTTCTTTATCCTTTAAAGGGAGATACAGTTTACGCAACAGTTGTTCCCGAAGTAGATGAGAAGGAACTAGAAAAATTGGTCAACCCAATCGTCCAGGAGTACTTTGAACATGGAGATACGAAAGAAGTCCAGGTATGGAATGTCTGAAGTCGTTTAGTCATGAACAAGTTAAAAGGTGCACAATATGAGATGAGAAGAGATTAGAATGATTGCAGTTATAGTAAAATAGTAGTGAATACGTTTTTGGGGGGCATTCTGTGTATTTTTTAAACGTTTATTGAGTCGTTGGAAGTGTGTCAGACAGCCAGCTGGTCACTAAACACTGCATGTGTAGATTCCTAATGAAGCCTTTAGCTTGACGCTCCTCTACTTTCTCCTGCTCCTCTTGCTGCGGCGACAACAAACAAAACTCCAGACGCTCCTCTTCATTTTGTATAGTTTACTTGTGAACTTAATCATTCAAAAATGTAAAACAATAACGACATGGGAACAAATGAATGGCAAAATGAAGCGAGTTTGTTACAGTAAAAAGAGTTAGAAAAAGTAAGAGTGAGAAAAAGTAAGAGTGAGGTCAAAAAACTATGTGGCTCAATTCCCCCGCACCTGACTGCCATTACCCATAAAACCTTGTGTCCAAAAACCAACCTACCACACGGATCCTTCCGCCATATATGCAATCATGCGTCATCAAATTATTTAGACAAATGTAATAATTATTCTAAGCATGCAAATAAAGTAAATGGTCCTATTTTGGCTGAATAAACATAAAGCACCTTCCATAAAATATGTAAATTAACTCAAACAGCATTTAGGCTCCTACAGCATGAATATATACAGCAGAGTGCGTCAAAAAACATATTTCGTCGTTCTACAACAGTTTCTTTTGTGAGGAAAACAATGCATCTTCTGGGCACAGCCGCACACGTCTGTGGTGGCAAACATGGCGCCTGTTTAGTTGGTCATACTCTATTTATACATGACACTGACTGTAGTGGTACGCAGGTTCTATCTAGTGCCCAAATAATTACTTGATTAAGTCAATAGTGTTATTTTCCTGTATTCAAACAGTGTTACTGTTTAAATTGTGTCTAACGTTAAAAATACTTGTTAAATATAAGCTCTGCCTTGTTTTTAATGAATACCTAGGCCTACTAGGCTGCTGTATTTCAATGTTGGTCGTTATGGTGGTACTTGGAGAGCCATGTTTTTTTCTGAGGTGGTACTTAGTGAAAAGAGTTTGAGAACCACTGATGTAAGACATTGCTAATACAATACTCTGGACCTCAAAAGGTGTCCGGTCGTGATTTCAAAATATTACATGATTCTGTTATGTTATGACTCACATTTCTGTTTAAGTGCCGCTTTCCTGCATTGGAGGGTGATCATCTAAGCAGTTGTGCCTAATGAAGTGTCCAATTTTTGGTGCAATCAGATGCTACTGAAGGGGCTCAACCTGGGACCCCACAAGTACGAGTTCTCCTCCGTGGCCGTCTCCTTGTCCCTGGAAGGCAAAGCCAGCCACCGAGAGCTGACCTCCCGTCTACTGTCCGACTTGTCCGTGAAGCTGCTGACCCAAAGCGACATGGCCCGAGCCTTCGACAAGATGCTCAAAGAGCTGCCCGACCTCATACTGGACACGCCTGAGGCTCCTCAGGTACGTGCGGAAACATTGCTTCGTTAATGTTGGATTTGACAACAAACACGTGCACTAAAAAAGACTTCAGTTCAATTTACAGTCTAAAAATATTTATTTCCGCTTCTGCTGAGAGCTTTATCTGTGGCCTACTTTTAAACCACACTGGGGCGCTGATTAGTTTTTGTACTAACACTGCAGCTAAAAAAATTCTAAAATAATTTAACAAATAGTTATTCTGCTGTTTTACGGCAGTAAAATAATTGTATCTATTTTTTAATACTTGTTATTTATGAACACTTATGTACGTATTTTGTAGGCTAGTGTGTGCTTAGCTGTTGTGTAGTTGCTAGCTCTTAGTAGCCTATAGCCTACCATGTTTACCTTTTGTGAAGACTTGTGTTTATTGGAGGACATTTAGATATTAAAGGCCTACTGAAAGCCACTACTACCGACCACGCAGTCTGATAGTTTATATATCAATGATGAAATCTTAACATTGCAACACATGCCAATACGGCCGGGTTAACTTATAAAGTGCAATTTTAAAATTCCCGGGAAATATCCGGCTGAAACGTCGCGGTATGATGACGTATGCGCGTGACGAAGTCCGAGTAACGGAAGTTATGGTACCCCGTAGAATCCTATACAAAAAGCTCTGTTTTCATTTCATAATTCCACAGTATTCTGGACATCTTTTGCAATTTTTTTAATGAACAATGAAGGCTGCAAAGAAGACAGTTGTAGGTGGGATCAGTGTATTAGCAGCGGACTACAGCAACACAACCAGGAGGACTTTGTTGGAGCGCTAGCCGCCGACTTCACCTTGACTTCCTACGTCTCCGGGCCGCCAAACGCATCGGGTGAAGTCCTTCGTCCTTCTGCCGATCGCTGGAACGCAGGTGAGCACGGGTGTTGATGAGCAAATGAGGGCTGGCTGGCGTAGGTGGAGAGCTAATGTTTTTAGCATAGCTCTGTGCAGTCTGGTTGCTAAGTTAGCTTCAATGGCGTCGTTAGCACAGCATTGTTAACCTTCGCCAGCCTGGAAAGCATTAACCGTGTATTTACATGTCCACGGTTTAATAGTATTGTTGATTTTCTATCTATACTTCCCGTCAGGGGTTTATTTCTTTTGTTTCTATATGCAGTTAAAGCAAGATGCTATCACGTTAGCTCGTAGCTAAAGCATTTCGCCGATGTATTGTCGTGGAGATAAAAGGCACTGAATGTCCATTTCGCGTTCTCGACTCTCATTTTCAAGAGGATATAGTATCCGAGGTGGTTTAAAATACAAATTTGTGATCTACAATAGAAAAAGGAGAGTGTGGAATCCAATGAGCCAGCTTGTACCTAAGTTACGGTCAGAGCGAAAAAAGATACGTCCATCGCTGCCTCTCAAGTCATTCACTGTAACGTTCCTCATCTACGAATCTTTCATCCTCGCTCAAATTAATGGTGTAATCATCACTTTCTCGGTCCGAATCTCTCTCGCTCCATTGTAAACAACGGGGAATTGTGAGGAATCCTAGCTCCTGTGACGTCACGCTACTTCCGGTACAGGCAAGGCTTTTTTTTATCAGCGAGCAAAAGTTGCGAACTTTATCGTCGATTTTCTCTACTAAATCCTTTCAGCAAAAATATGGCAATATCGCGAAATGATCAAATATGACACATAGAATGGATCTGCTATTCCCGTTTAAATAAAAAAAAATCATTTCAGTAGGCCTTTAATGGGCTGTCCAGCTTTGCACGAGTAAACGTGCTGCAGAACTGCTTGTATCGGAGAATTTAGACCTGATCCGATTGGACCAATATCAATATGGGATCGGGACACCCCAGTGTTTATTTTTGTTCCAATTTTCTGTTATCACTCGTAGCTTTGTCCTAGGGTTGGACGATTATGGCAAAAATATTAATCACAATTATTTGGATTGGTGTTGTAATTCCAATTAAGTACATGATTACTCATTAATTCAAAAACATAAGTATTTATTGTACCGCCAAAAGTATATAAACTACAACAAGTAAAATACTCGTAATAACAATACATTTAAACAACAATAGCAAAATAAAAAACAATACAATTGTGTTTTTCTGCTTTGTTTTTAATTTAATTTTTTACTTATTATTATTATTATTATTACTTATTTACTTCACTTATTTTACCACCATAGATTGTGTGCTTTTTGTTGTCAAATAAAATGTTTGTTAATTAAATGCAAAAATCCTCACATTTATTGGTGCAGTACATCTTTGGACGATTTTGACCAGCATTTTAAGTCAAAGCATAATCATTTTGGAATTGTATGCTTTTTTAAGTACATTATGCTTGTGTTAGGTCATTTTTTCGATCCTTTATTTTGTTAGCACAGTCAGACCCGATGTGACGCACTGTGCTATTATTGTGAAGGGAGGAAGTGTGCTGTACTGTTGTTCTTAAATTAATGAGTAAAACGGTAAAAAAAAAAAACAGTGTGCCTCTTAAATTGCGAGTGTTGTACTGTTTATGTCAATTTATCTTCCATCGACAATGTCGTTCACAACAACACAAGCAGATGAGATGTGTTATGGGTGTATGGATTGTTCTTGTTAGCTTCGTAGTTTAGTCGCTTTTTCAAGTGGCCGTCTCCACATTGTTTTGTTCAGAACGGGGCGGTTGAGTGTGTCGGGGGATGAATGAGTGGTATCGGACAAATTAATTTCTAATATAAATGTCTCCTCTCTTCACAGTGACAACATTTCACTTACATTAATGTCAATTTCCCTGATATTCTGCGTTTAACAGCGGATTTCATTTTATCAGCCAATTATTTGACTCTGTCCGCGGTGTCGTGAAAGCGGAAATCCTATGCTTTATTTTTTTTATTGAGTTTAGGGATTGATTAGGCACCTCATGTGTGTTTGTGTGACAATCATAAGAAGAAAAAAAAAGTAGCAAGTGGTGAAATCACAAGCTTCTAGTAGACATGCCCTTTTTTTCACTCATTTGCTCTTAATCCGTTTCACAGTCACAAGCTCCGAAATTTGCATGCACGTTGCGTGGCTCGTAAATCTTTTTTTTTCAGATTATTATATTTTCATGGTTGTGAGAAGCCATAATCAAAATCAAAATTCTATTAATTGTCCAGCTCTATTATGGCCTAATATTTATGAATCGATTTGTGCAGTAGGAAAACCAGCTTCTTGACTGCATTTTCTTGTATTTTCTGCATAATGAAAAAAGGTATTTCCTTTATCCCCTCCCCCTTCTTGCATATACCAGATGTTGGGCCAGTTTATAGCCAGGGCCGTAGCGGATCACGTCCTTCCAATGTCGTTCCTGGACTGTTACAAAGGCACAGTGGACTGTGAGCATGCCAGGTGAACATTTTATTCATCTTGTGAATGATTTGTATACACATTTAGAATCAGGCTTCAGGGATGTAAAGATGTGAAAATTAAGTATTTAAACATGGCTATCTTCTTTCTTTTGAATTTGCAAACGTTTCAAAATTATTTTTAATGATAAAGTCAAAATGAGCCTTGCACGTCCGGTTCATGTGACATCAGGTCAAGTTCACTTCCTGCTGTAGACACACCTGTGCCGTATTATTTGGAGTATAGAATGATCACTCTATTCTAAGCGAGCACAGCTTGTAGGTTCAATGTGCACAGTTGAATATCTTACTTGCTCAGACAGTGTTTGTATAAGTTTAGATTGGGGTATGTTGTTTTTTTAGTGGGGAAATATTTTAATGTCTCTTGAATTAACATTAGCATTTAGAGTAGTAGTACCACTGGTCTGTTATTTTATCAAAACGCAGTTATCAATCAAGGTTGTATGATCATTTTATTTTCAGAACGGTTATGCGAACTGGAGTTTTCCTGCGGTTTATCATTAATACCATTTATCTTTACATCCTTATGCAGCTGTAATCTCTGTCAAGTGGGTAATAAATATTTTTTTTGTTTTTATCAATTAAAAATGTTGTATTTTCTACCCAAAAACCCTCAACTAAATGTATACTCTTTTTTTTTTTTTTTTTCAGGTGAACAGAAATACCGTAAACGCTTAAATTTAAAGCACTAATCCGCTTAACCATCAAGTTTCTTATAGTTTCCGGGCATTACAAACGCAACTAAAAAACATTGGTATTACTAGCTGGCTGTAGGCAACTCCCTTATGTTTTAATTTTTAAAATTTTTGTGAAGCAGTAGCTATATTTGACTTATTATGGGTGGTCAGCAAACCGTAGATTTATCTACCTTAGTATGTGCTTTAAAACATTTGTTGCTCTAATGAGCTGAGCTGTTGGTGTGCGTGTAAATCTTGTTGTACTGTTTTTTTTTTTTTATTCCAAGCATATCGGCGATAATAAAAGAGAACTTCATTTTTGGGGGGCTTTTGTCTATCATTCACAATCCTTATATAAGACAAGAACTCACCTCCCAGGGGGTGATCAAGGGCATACTTGCCAACCCTCCCGGTTTTACCGGGAGACTCCCGGAATTCAGCGCCTCTCCCGATAACCTCCCGGAAGAAATGTTCTCCCGATAAACTCCCGGAATTCAGCCAGAGCTGGAGGCCACGCCCCCTCCAGGTCTGTTTTCACGTCCGCTTTCCCACGATATAAACAGCGTGCCTGCCCAATCACGTTATAACTGTAGAATGATCGAGGGCGAGTTCTTGGTTTCTTATGTGGGTTTATTGTTAGGCAGTTTAATTAACGTCCTCCCAGCGCAGTAACAACACACAACAACAGCAGTCACGTTTTCGTCTACCGTAAAGCAGTTCGTCTGCCGTAAACAGCAATGTTGTGACACTCTTAAACAGGACAATACTGCCATCTACTGGATAGCCTCCGGTACACTGAAATTCAAGTATTTATTTTATTTATATGTATAATAAAATAAATATATTAATACATATATAGCTATAATTCACTGAAAGTCAAGTATTTCATATATATATATATATGAATATATATATATATATATGAATACTCAAGTTGGTGAATTCTAGCTGTAAATATACTCCTCCCCTCTTAACCACGCCCCCAACCATACCCTCCCCACCTCCCGTAATCGGAGGTCTCAAGGTTGGCAAGTATGATCAAGGGTGATGGGTCAAATGCAGAAAATAATTTCGCCACACTTAGTGTGTGTGACAATCATTGATACTTTATTTTAACATAAATGTTTTGTTTAAATCCATTCTAACTTGTAAATAAATGCTAGCAAAAGTCAGCTAACGATGGAGTCAATAGGAGTCGCTGCATTCTGCCTATAAAGCGCTCTAAAAATATCCCAAAACCTCCATCAGTGTTTTGTATACACGCTGTAAGTATATATGTAAAGTAGTAACAAGCACATTAATATTAACGTAATATTTATGTATTTTGCCGATTTTAAGCATACAACGGCGTGTTATTTTCGCAGACATATCACAATGTTTGCTTTTTCCCCTAAACAACAAACATACTAATCGCGGCAGACTTTGTGAGAGACGACTACTACTTTAGGCCAAATGATGAACCACAACCTTACATTTTTGAGACTGAACATAAGGAGGATGAGCTACAAGTTTGAGAAGCTGTGCGCAAAACAGATGCTGCAGTATTGCTACGTGCTGAACAAGAAATACAAACTATGAACATAATAAAACAATCACTTACTGTACAATGTCTGCTCTCACTGGGATGCCGACTGATGGGATGTTTTCATCTTCCCGTTCAGATGAAGAATTAATCATAATCCTCACGCAGGGTTAAAACAAGTTGCCGTAAAGTGAACGTCTTTTCATGTCTTTCTCGCCGTCTGCGGGTAGAAGTTGAATGTCAAAGTTTACCAACTTTGCGGTTTATGGCTAAAACCTTTTACTAACCAGGTGAGAGGCATGATTTATAATCTATAATAATTAATTTTCACCAACTCAGAGGCGATGCAGCAGCTCAGTCTGCCAATATAGCAGCATGAGCTAGTTAACACTCTGTGATCAATGCGCCGCTAAAATAGATTGTCTGCGTTAGCGCTTATAACAACTTTGCCCATAATTGGTTAATATTTAGGTTACGAGATGTAAATGGAGTATTGTTGCCGGTTTTTGGATGTTTTTTTAAAAGGCCTTATAGGCGGAATACAGTATCTCCCAACGACTGCATTGTTAGCTGACTTTTGCTAACGTATATTTACGTTTTTGAATGCACTGGGGGGAAACAAACATGTGTCCTTGTCTTGCATAGGAATTGTGAATGATAGGCAACATTTCTTTAAAAGTGCAGTTTCTCTTTAATGCTGTTTCAGCAGTCTGCTCATTAAACATTGATTCTGTTGCTGCTGTGTTGTGTAACATACTCGGTCATAAATGAGAGCTACATTTTAATCTTCTAATCATTATAACAGCTTTAAAATACCTGTTTATATGTATGTAATGATTTTAATTTTGGAAATCTTGGTTTCACACTGCTGTTATTTTTTCCCCCCACACATTTAAGAAAAAAGAAAGACACTAACCCTATTTTCTGTGACGGTGTAGAGCGGCTTTGGACCGTGCCGAAGTGCTGCTGTCCATGAAGAGAGGAATGGTGCGTCTGGACAACGTGTGGGGAGTGGGAGGCGGCCTCAAACCTGTCAAACATCTCGTCAAAGAGGTACGATAACCAAAGTGTTATTTTGATATAAAACATGAGGCAAAAACATGCAAGCATGTCCTTTTTTTGGGGGAAATGTGTGCAGAAGACCAAATACTATCGTCTTAGTGGCGTGCAAAGCACCCGTAAAATTCTTCATAGGTGACACTTGAGTGTGTGGACTGATTGACAGAGTTTAGTGTTGACATTATGTAAGACAAACAGAAGGCGTTCTGGCCTTTGCAGCGCTCCTTCCCCACAGGGATGTGTGTATTCTCAACGTGGGGGCGCACATTAGCCTGACAAAAACACACAATTCATGCATACGGCTGCACACCAAGGCTGTCTTTTCACTCATTTTATTTCATAAGATGGATTTTCTGGAATTTTTAATGCAGCCACATGTGGGTGTTGTCTCGCGAAGTAAATAAAGGAAGAAGGTTACGCAACAGTGAAGATGAGGTTTTAAGGAAGGAGAGTGTGTCGACAGTTTGCACTCAGTTGTGTCTTTGTGTCTGACTTTGCTTCACTACCTAAATGTCTGCAGCTTCTGCACTCTCCACCTCAGACTACATTCCTTTACATTTGTTAGTGTATGTAAAAATATGCACTACAACCACATAATTTCCCCATTGTGGGATGAATTAAAGTATATCCTAAATTCAGGGAACTTCAAATGAATAAAGACACATTTAAATAATTACTTACATGTCATCAATTAAAATTGAAATAAAATACAAAAATGTGTCATTAAATGTAGTTTAATGTGTATGTATCTATCTTTTTTTATGTATTTAATTATTTTAAAATGTAAGTAATAGTTTCAATATTAACGAATTCACAATTTCATTATACATGTTATGTTTTATGTATCATGTTTTAATAAATGAATTCATGATTTAATTATTTCACTGTTTAATTATTTTTTATTTCATGAATCTGTGTGTATGCGCTTCATAAATGTATTTTATCTGTCAAACTCACCCATCAAAGTCAGGGGGCGGGACTAGCACAAATCTAGTCCAATGGTTGCTTAGGTCTGAAAATAAATGAATAAAGTCCTGCCACACTGGTTTAATGATTAAAAGAAATTCAAGAAATTGTGGAATGATTAAACCATTAAAATCCGTGAAATCCTTCCATCCATTTTCTACCGCTTGTCCCTTTTTGGGGTCGCGGGAAATTGTGAAATAAATAATTGAATTAAAAAATAAATACATAATTAATTAAATATTTTAGTTAAATACATTTTAAAAAAGTATTAATTATGAACACATTTATGACATTTTTTAAAGATGTATTTATTTATTTCATCCTGTCTCGTTTGACTGTGTATACTTTCCCAACTGTAATGATGACTTTTCTTCTTGTTTCAGATTAATCTTCTGCTGAAGGAGTTCCTGACCTCAGGAGACGTGTCGGAGGCGGAGCGCTGCCTACGAGAATTGGAGGTCCCCCACTTTCACCATGAGCTGGTCTATGAGGTATCAAAACACAACGCTAACATGCTGACCAACAGCCCATAATGTCACTGTCGTAGAGGTTTCAGTTTAACAAGCTCGCTCTTTGGCGTTTCTAATACTCAGTTCAATCAATCAATCAATCAATGTTTATTTATATAGCCCTAAATCACAAGTGTCTCAAAGGGCTGTACAAGCCACAACGACATCCTCGGTACAGAGCCCACATACGGGCAAGGAAAAACTCACCCCAGTGGGACGTCGGTGAATGACTATGAGAAATCTTGGAGAGGACCGCATATGTGGGTAACCCCCCCCCTCTAGGGGAGACCGAAAGCAACGGATGTCGAGTGGGTCTGACATAACATTGTGAAAGTCCAGTCCACAGTGGATCCAACACATCAGCGGGAGTCCAGTCCACAGCGGGGCCAACAGGAAACGTTCTCTCATGTACTTTAAATAAGACCACCCAAAAGTTGGAAGCAATTGTAAGTATAATGCGGTGCAGTTGTACACTATTGCAAACTACTACCACTGTGACTAATTCATGTTTTAATCAATAACTTTCTGACAGGTGTCCATCAAAGCTGACATAAAGAACATTTTCTAGTGTTTGATAAAATTACATTGTGCCAGTGTATCTAATCAAGTGTCTGGTATGCTGGCGCACAGAACAGCAGGAAAAAAAAATATTCCTATTGTTCAGTTTTCTGCCAAGGACATGGTGTATGTTTTTTGGCAGGGACGAAACTCCCTTAGCAAATGTACGAGCCCATTTTGATCAATCCAAAATAAATCGGGAACATTGTGTGGCACAGTCTTTGCCTGCCGATGTAACTGTAATTTTGGGAGTGGGTGTTTCTGAATAATAATTTGAAGTAGCTCTGAAATACTTCTCAATGTATACAGTACTATGCAAAGGGCCCCCCCCCCCAGTAAATGTGTTGTTTTTGCGATGGAAGAAGTGACAATAAATAACATTGAGGTAAATAATGAATAATTTGTAAATAATGGAAAAAAAAATAAGCCGGACCCACTAAATTTTAGGGAAAAAATGTTTTGCCCATATTTTAGCCGCATTTTAAGGCACTTGGTCTTCACATTAAACTATAACCTGAATAATACATTAGGTCGTTTAACAGTTTGTAGTGTGATATGTATATTCCATCCATCCAATTACTACCGCGTGTCCCTTTTGGGGTGGCGGGGGGTGCTGGAGCTATCTCGGCTGCATTCGGGTGGAAGGCGGAGTACACCATGGACAAGTCGCCACCTCATCGCAGGGCCAACACAGATAGACAACATTCACACACTAGGGACAATTTAGTGTTGCCAATCAACCTATCCCCAGGTGCATGTTTTTGGAGGCGGGAGGAAGCCGGAGTACCCTGAGGGAACCCACGCAGTCACAGGGAGAACATGCAAACTCCACACAGAAAGATCCCGAGTCCAGGATTGAATTCAGGACCTTCGTATTGTGAGGCACATGCAATAACCCCTGTTCCCCCGTGCTGCCCGTGATATGTATTTTAAATGACAAAATACAAAAAACATCTTCTTATTTAGTCTAACGATTGTACTCTTGTGAAAGATTTTTATGCATAATTCTGCATTCTTTGGATTCATACACATGCATGGATGCAGGGGGCGCATGAATTCCATTGGTGAGGACGACGGGCCCTTTGTCCCTCATCTTGGAACATCCTCCCAACACACTGTCTGTATGCGGGGTTCTTTGTCCGACGATTCGACTGCAAGATTGAGAGTGGGATCAAAACTCTTCTGAGTCGAAGCTTCGAATAGTAACCTTTCTAAGGCACATAGTCCATCCATCCATTACTGTAGCAATTCAATGAGACTTCACAGCCATCTGACCAACCTAATATATAATAATAGTAATAATAATAAATCAAGTGGTGCCAAAAAACATCTCCAAGAAAGTCAGAGCTTTTCTTTCTGTCACTCAAAAACCAGTGATCTGGAGATAATTAGCTTTTAGCACCAGATATAATCCAAATATAATTTTACTATGTCTCCACAACTCACAGAGGGAGTGGTAGAAAATGGGTGGATGAATGGGTAATCAATGAAGTCAATGAGTCATCAAACAAGCCAATCAGCTTAGGCATTAGATTAGGGCTGCAACAACTAATCGATTAAAATTGATTATAAAAATAGTTGCCGATTAATTAAGTCATCGATTCGTTGGATCTATGCGCATGCGCAGAGGCTTTTTTTATTTTTTTTAAATTTTTTTATTTATAAATAAACCTTTATTTATAAACTGCAACATGTACAAACAGCTGAGAAACAATAATCAAAATAAGTATGGTGCCAGTATGCTGTTTTTTTTCAATAAAATACTGGAAAGGATAGAAATGTAGTTTGTCTATTTTATCCGATTATTAATTGATTAATCGAAGTAATAATCGACAGATTAATCGATTATCAAATTAATCGTTAGTTGCAGCCCTACATTAGATATACAGTCGTGGTCAAAAGTTTACATACACTTGTAAAGAAAATAATGTCATGGCTGTCTTGAGTTTCCAATAATTTCTACAACTCTTATTTTTTTGTGATAGAGTGATTGGAGCACATACTTGTTGGTCACAAAAAAACATTCATGAAGTTTGGTTCTTTTATAAATTTATTATGGGTCTACTGAAAATGTGACCAAATCTGCTGGGTCAAAAGTATACATACAGCAATGTTAATATTTGGTTACATGTCCCTTGGCAAGTTTAACTGCAATAAGGTGCTTTTGGTAGCCATCCACAAGCTTCTGCTTGAATTGTTGACCACTCCTCTTGACAAAATTGGTGCAGTTCAGCTAAAGTTGTTGGTTTTCTGACATGGACTTGTTTCTTCAGCATTGTCCACATGTTTAAGTCAGGACTTTGGGAAGGCCATTCTAAAACCTTAATTCTAGCCTGATTTAGCCATTCCTTTACCACTTTTGACGTGTGTTTGGGGTCATTGTCCTGTTGGAACACCCAACTGCGCCCAAGACCCAACCTCCGGGCTGATGATTTTAGGTTGTCCTGAAGAATTTGGTGGTAATCCTCCTTTTTCATTGTCCCATTTACTCTCTGTAAAGCACCAGTTCCATTAGCAGCAAAACAGGCCCAGAGCATAATACTACTACCACCACCACCATGTATGACGGTAGGATGATGTTCCTGGGATTAAAGGCCTCACCTTTTCTCCTCCAAACATATTGCTGGGTATTGTGGCCAAACAGCTCATTTTTTGTTTCATCTGACATTACATGGACAAAGATAAGACCTTCTAGAGGAAAGTTCTGTGGAAAACATGACACTAAAATGGATAAATATTGTCTTTGAAAAAAAAAATTCAAAAAATGTTATGAAAAGGGAGGATTTGTTAATTCATAATCAAAATCTGTTTTGGTTGTATTAGAATTATTACCCATGTTATTTTTGTTGAACCTAACCAGTTTTGTTATACACAATGTTAGGGCTGCACCTATTGATTATTGTAGTAGTCAATCTATCGATTCGTTTGTTCGATTAATCGAGTTATCAGATAAAACACACTTTATAGTGTGAATGCGTATTTGAAGGAGAATGAAATGAAAAATGTTTTTGCTTGTCATAACCTTTATTCTTTTCTAATAAATGCATCATATTGAAATCGCACTTTTTACGTTTGTGCATTAATACAGATCAAAAATGTAACACTTTGCTATTCGCTGCCACGCAGATCCCGGCGCACACACACCACCGCTCTCATGTGCACTCTTATTGTGGAAACTATGTCCGCGTTTTTAAAATTGCTGGCACTCAATGTGGTCCGGATTTTATATATTTTTATTAGTTAGACTCATTCAACGATTCATCAAATCAACAGAATATAAATAAGAGTGTTACGTTACACAATGAAAAAATTATGTTTATTAGCATAAACCAGCCTCTCTTAAATAACATCCTCATCATGTCATCCCTGATCAATAAAGCAACAACGCATGTGGCAGCTATTGTGCCAAGCTCGAACTGCAACACATGACACACATTTTGCCTTTTTAGGCTATAGTAATGGTGCTGGAGTCCAAAGGGGACACGGCGAGCCATATGATGATAAAGCTGCTGCAGTCCTTCTGGAAAACAGGCCTCATCACTGTGGACCAGATGAACAGGGTCAGTATATTGTGTGAATATGGAATCGTTCTGTAACGCGTCTCATCGAATAACACGCTCTTCAACACGTTCTACTTCTCCACAGGGCTTCCAGCGCGTCTACGATGAGCTGCCCGAAATAAACCTCGACGTTCCACACGCCCACTCCATCATGGAGACGTTTGTGGACCTCTGCTACCAGGAATCTGTTATCACCAAGCAGCTAAGAGACGACTGCCCCTCCAGGTTTGTCACTGCTACTTTCAAATCCAAACAACTTAAGAATTTGGCTAGTTTAGTCGTGAAAAATTCTGAATTAGAGACCAAATGACATGACTTAATACCAGGGGTGTCCACACTTTTTCCAATTAGGACCACTTGAAAGAATGAAGAGTGTGAATTTATTTTTTTGATAACATCAATCCAGTGTCGGTTAAGATATGCTAAGCTATAAAATAGGTGGGGGGAAAAAATTTCAGTAGCGGTGTTTGAAATCTTGCTTTATTCTTTCATTTTGACCTGAAATATACAATTTATATTTCCTAAATGATCACAGTAAACCTGTATGATCAAATTAATCCTGCAATAATATATTCAATAATAATATACACAATGCTTAGCAAATGTAAGGTTTATGACAGGAATGGTAATTACCAAAAACACCTATTTTCTGTAATATTTATTACATAACAATAAAATTACATTTTATTACTAAAATATAATTATTATTATTGTTTATGATAATAGTGTTCATAGTAATAATTATAGTGCTGATGCATACAATAATTAGTAATTAATAAATATATGGGGCGGTATAGCTCGGTTGGTAGAGTGGCCGTGCCAGCAACTTGAGGGTTCCAGGTCTGATCCCCGCTTCCGCCATCCTAGTCACTGCCGTTGTGTCCTTGGGCAAGACACTTTACCCACCTGCTCCCAGTGCCACCCACACTGGCTTAAATGTAACTTAGATATTGGGTTTCACTATGTAAAAGCGCTTTGAGTCACTAGAGAAAAGCGCTATATAAATATAATTCACTTCACTTCAATAACATGAACAATATTATTTTTAATGATAATATTAACTGTAATGATGGTGATGATGAAAGTAATTGTTTTAACAAAAACCTTTTTTCGAATATAAAAGGACATTATAATTTCTGGTTTGATTTGTCAAATTATGGTTAATAAATAAGTGAATTTTACAGTTTTTTATGAAGACCAAATGAGAATATTTCTAAATTACAGGTATAACTCCAGGGAAAATATCATAATAAATAAAGAATTTGGGTTACCATGTGTGAATAATTAAACACAATGAATACAAAAACCTAAATAAATAACATGAACATCTTTATTGCCAAACAAGCTTTTGAGAGATTTCTAAAATATACATTTTTGTTTTTGATGACCGGTGGCATAACTAGGTTTGCTAAGCACTACATATTTATTATGATGGGTGTATTCAAAAAATATATTTTTTGAAATATATTAAATGTAAATTTTGTCATCAAAATAAATACATCATCCGTTATATGCGACCGTCATACATGCCAAATATGCATTTCTTTATGTAGAGTATGACTCCTTAAAGGCCTACTGAAACCCACTACTACCGACCACGCAGTCTGATAGTTTATATATCAATGATGAAATCTTAACATTGCAACACATGCCAATACGGCCGGGTTAACTTATAAAGTGACATTTTAAATTTGCCGCTAAACTTCCGGTTCGAAACGCCTCTGAGGATGACGTATGCGCGTGACGTAGACCGGCGAACACGGGTATGCTTTCCACATTGAAGCCAATACGAAAAAGCTCTGTTTTCATTTCATAATTCCACAGTATTCTGGACATCTGTGTTCGTGAATCTGTTGCAATCATGTTCATTGCATTATGGAGAAGGAAGCTGAGCAAGCAAAGAAGAAAGTTGTCTGTGCGAAATGGACGTATTTTTCGAACGTAGTCAGCAACAACAGTACACAGCCGGCGCTTCTTTGTTTACATTCCCGGAAGATGCAGTCAAGATGGAAGAACTCGGATAACAGAGACTCTAACCAGGAGGACTTTTGACTTCGATACACAGACGCCTGTAGAGAACTGGGACAACACAGACTCTTACCAGGATTACTTTGATTTGGATGACAAAGACGCAGACGTGCTACTGTGAGTATGCAGCTTTGGCTTCTAAACATTTGATCGCTTGACCGTATGTGCGCAACTTTTTTTTGCGTATGTACGTAACTTTTTAAAAATATATAAGCTTTATGAACCTTGGGTTAGGTGAACGGTCTTTTGGGCTGAGTGATTGTGTGTGTTGATCAGGTGTTTGAATTGTATTGGCGTGTTCTATGGAGCTAGGAGCTAGCAGAGGAGCTAGGAGCTAGCGTAACAAACACGCAGGTGTTTTTATGCAGGATTAATTTGTGGCATATTAAATATAAGCCTGGTTGTGTTGTGGCTAATAGAGTATATATATGTCTTGTGTTTATTTACTGTTGTAGTCATTCCCAGCTGAATATCAGGTACCGTGAGTATGCAGCCTTGGCTGCTAAACATTTCATAGCTTGACCGTATGTGCGCGTCACGTACGTAACTTTTTAAAAATATATAAGCTTTATGAACCTTGGGTTAGGTGAACGGTCTTTTGGGCTGAGTGATTGTGTGTGTTGATCAGGTGTTTGAATTGTATTGGCGTGTTCTATGGAGCTAGGAGCTAGCAGAGGAGCTAGGAGCTAGCGTAACAAACACGCAGGTGTTTTTATGCAGGATTAATTTGTGGCATATTAAATATAAGCCTGGTTGTGTTGTGGCTAATAGAGTATATATATGTCTTGTGTTTATTTACTGTTGTAGTCATTCCCAGCTGAATATCAGGTCACCCCCGGCTCTCACAGCATCTTCCCTATCTGAATAGCTTCAACTCCCCACTAGTCCTTCACTTGCACTTTACTCATCCACAAATCTTTCATCCTCGCTCAAATTAATGGGGAAATTGTCGCTTTCTCGGTCCGAATCTCTCTCACTTCATGCGGCCATCATTGTAAACAATAGGGAACTTTGCGTATATGTTCAACTGACTACGTCACGCTACTTCCGGTAGGGGCAAGCCTTTTTTTTATCAGATACCAAAAGTTGCAATCTTTATCGTCGTTGTTCTATACTAAATCCTTTCAGCAAAAATATGGCAATATCGCGAAATGATCAACTATGACACATAGAATAGATCTGCTATCCCCGTTTAAATAAAAACAATTCATTTCAGTAGGCCTTTAAAGACTTAATTTGTAAATGTATCATTATTATATATACATATATTTATCTTCCAGATTGAATACAGAAAGTTAACAAAAGTATTAGTAATAGCTGTTAAATGGAGGAGTAGGATTAAATAAACAGTGCTTCTTCCTGCCCATTTTTGGACGTGTTGAACTTGGTGTGACACTGTAAATATGCCTTAAAAATACTGTGTAATCTCGATTCCATGTTCGACATAAACATAAAAAGCATTTTTCCATACAAATACGTCCTCTGAGACTGAAGAATTACAGTATCCTAGTGGTTCTTAAACCTTTTTCACCAAGTACCACCTCAGAAACACGTAGTTCTCCAAGTACCACCATCATTACCAACATTAAAATACAGTAGCATATTAGGTCTAAATATTCATTAAAGACAAGGCAGAGGGTTTATTTACCAAATATATTTAATATCGTTGGTCACTGTAACATTACACACAGTTTGAACAGTCACACTGTGTTTAAATATTTACTTAAGTGATTATTTGGCATACCACTAGATGAAGCCCACATACCACAGTTTGAGAATCACTGCAGTATTCACAATATTTTCTGGGAGTAAAATGACTACAAAATGTATTGAGAAATGTTTCTAAAAACAAAGGCTTAAAAAACTTTTAACCCACAAATGCTCCTAATGCACAATAATAGCCATGCTGTTTGATCATTGCATCATGTAAAACCTCTTATTTACTGTACAGTACATTAGGTTCCTGCAACATGCTTTTCATATTTTCCTCCACCAGAGGGCGGAAGCGTTTCGTAAGCGAAGGCGACGGAGGCGTGATTAAAAACTAATCCACGCAATGAAGACACAACTCAGGAGGAGGAGAGGTGGTTCGGGATACCTCTGCGTATAATCTGGACAGGAGGCTGCAAATTCCTCCCTTGATGACATCATCATCATCACACCGCTTTTGGTGAAAGGAGACCTAAGAGCTCCCCTTTCCCTTCATCTTGTTCATCACTCTTTTTGAGCTTTTTTTGTAAGAATGATCATATTTTTGGGGGGTTGAATCCCTCACACCTCTCGTTACCCAGCGTTTTTGTACCTGGTAAATAATTCAAGTCACAGCTTCAAAAGAAGGGAAGCGGACCTATTGGGTGTGTTGGAGATAAAGGGTGTTTTTCCTCTTGCATTGCTTCACCAAATGTAACTTATCAGGCTTTATTAAATGGACAAAGCACTTAAAAGAAAGCATCCTATTCAGTCAGTGAGCACTTTGTAATGCAGCTCACCAAAGAGGATCAAAGCATCGTATTTTTTCCAACCCCAAATTCGATCAAGTGCTTCTAATTTTTTATTTTTTTTTTGCAAAGCAAAAGGTGTTTGGGCGGTGATTTGAATATCTTGCATCAGGGGACACATATTGCAAGAACGTTCTGAAAATGACAATACATTGGGTGTGTGGTGTTAAAAGGCTTTTGAGCAAGGCAGCAGGTAAATGCAAAGCAAGAGAGAACCAGGCTGGAAAGTGTTTAAACATGCAATCTGTTCATGTCTGTGCGTTAGCAAAAAGCCTTTTGGTTCTGTTCAACATTCAGACTTCATTGCTTTTCTGTCTGTAACCGTTTTACTTGTTGACCAAAGTTTATGTATAAAAAATGTTATTTCGTTCATTAAAAAGGCAACACAAGAATGTTTCAGTATTATTTGTTTTTGGAAAATATAATCTGTAAAATATTTGTAAAAAGGAATTTTGGACATGTGTAGTAGAACATGTGGACACGAATCATGTTATTTATTCAAGGATACTATTAAACTGATCAAAGGGGGTAAAACATTTAAATTTATAAAAATATGAATATGTAAATATTTTTTTCAAAATCAAGTCTTTTGCCATGATAAATGCAGTATGCGTATATATATAATATATATATATATATATATATATATATATATATATATAATGTATATATATGTATATACACACACTATATTGCCAAAAGTATTTGGCCACCCTTCGAAATTATCAGAATCAGGTGTCCCAATCACTTGGCCCGGCCACAGGTGTGTCAAATCAAGCACTTAGGCATGGAGACTGTTTCTACAAACATTTGTGAAACAATGGGCCGCTCTCAGGATCTCATTTATTTCCAGCGTGGAACTGTCATAGGATGCCACCTGTGCAACAAATCCAGTCGTGAAATTTCCTCGCTCCTAAGTATTCCGAAGTCAACTGTCAGCATTATTATGAGAAAATGGAAGAGTTTGGGAACAACAGCAACTCAGCGCATAGTGCAAAGAGGTCGCCAACTTTCTGCACAGTCAGTTGCTACAGAGCTCCAAACTTCATGTGACCTTCCAATTAGCCCACGTACAGTACGCAGAAAGCTTCATGGAATGGGTTTCTATGGCCGAGCAGCTGCATCTAAGCCATACATCACCAAGTCCAATGCAAAGCGTTGGATGCAGTGGTGTAAAGCACGTCGCCACTGGAGTCTGGAGCAGTGGAGACTCATTCTCTGGAGTGATGAATCCAGCTTTTCCATCTGGCAATCTGATGGACGAGTCTGGGTTTAGAAGTTACCAGGAGAACGGTACATTTCGGACTGCATTGTGCCGAGTGTGAAATTTGGTGGAGGAGGAATTATGGTGTGAGGTTGTTTTTCAGGAGTTGGGCTTGGCCCCTTAGTTCCAGTGAAAGGAACTTTGAATGCTCCAGGATACCAAAACATTTTGGACAATTCCATGCTCCCAACATTGTGAGAACAGTTTGGAGCGGTGCTGGAGCCTAGCTGCATTCGGGCGCAAGACGGTCCACGCCCTGGACAAGTCGCCACCTCATCACAGGGCCAACGCAGATAGACAGACAGACTCACATTCACATACTAGGGCCAATTTAGTGTTGCCAATCACACTATATATTTAAAAATATGTTTATTTATTTATTAAATATTTTAATATATAGAAATACGAATGTTAATATTTTTTCCAAAATCAAGTCTTGCCATGATAAATGCAGTATTTATATATACATAGTGTGTTTGTATGTATGTATATATGTACTGCAAAAACATGGCGCTTGTTCACTGTGATTAAGGAAAGGAGTCAAACCGTCACAATAGTTTCAAATTGCGAGATATACATCCATCAACCATTTATTCTACAATAAATATTACCTATTGCGTTGTCAAATTCATCAGTGGACCTTCACGAATAAATAAATACATAGACCAGAGAAGAAAACACGACATAGTGACGTCATTAAAGTGCGACCCCCCCCTCCAACAGACGACGTCATTAAGGGTGGCGCGTACCCGGAAGCGGCTCGTAACCGACCAAGCTACCATCGGATAATGACAAGCTGAAACTGGGAAATTTGAAAGGTAGAGAGCCATTCACTCAATGAACATTCACTCTGCGTACATTCACGTAGTCTAAGAATAAAATAAAACACCGTGTTTTGTTGTCGACTGAACGTGTATGACAGGAAAAAAAACGTGAGCGTGTCGGCACTACGAGCTAGCTTGCAACGTTGACTTCAACGGAAACACCAGCATTGTTCCTCTCAACGTTGTGTTTATTTGCGATGCTTTGCACAAATGCGTTAAAGAAGCAGTCCACTCTCTGCATAAAACACTGCACGCTAGATTGCATGTTATGACGCGTGTTAAGTATCACCAACAATAAAACAATGAGCCGTGTCGAGAGATGGCCGATAATGGCTTTTTTTGACGATATCAACTGATACCGATATATACAGTCGTGGAATTAACACATTATTATGCCTAATTTTGTTGTGATGCCCCGCTGGATGCATTAAACAATGTAACAAGGTTTTCCAAGATAAATCAACTCAAGTTATGGAAAAAAAAATGCCAACATGGCACTGCCATATTTATTATTGAAGTCACAAAGTGCATTATTTTTGAAAAACATGCCTCAAAACAGCAGCTTGGAATTTGGGACATGCTCTGCCTGAGATAATCCTGATACCCACTACAACTATGGGAAATACTATACTTTGACTTTCACATAGTGCATTATTATTTATTTTTTTTAAACATGCCTCAAAACAACAGCTACAAAAACAATGAAGGCACACAGCGTCCAGAGTACACTAGAGTAATAAAGTAAACAATAACATAGTCCTCATTTAGTGCAAGACTGCCTGGCATACTGTATAACAGGAAATTATAAACTGGGCTCAATCTGAACAGCCGATATGGGCATCTACATCAACTATATGATTTGCCTGAGAAGCTGGACAGGTCAAAAAATAAAAAATAAATAAGTAAAAATACTTTTTGAGACCGATACCGATCATTTCCGATATTACATTTTAAAGCATTTATCGGCCGATAATATCGGACTGCCGTTATCTAGCGGTGTCTCCTGAGTCCTGAGCCAATAAATCAGTGTTTTTCAACCTCTTCTGAGCCAAGGCACCACCAGCAGAAAACATCAAAAAATGAAACTCAGTAGCCGATATTGACAATAAAAAGTCGTTCTCGCAATTGTTGGATATGAATTGAAACCATAACCAAGCATGCATCACTAAAGCTCTTGTCTCAAAGTAGGTGTGCTGTCACGACCTGTCACTATTTTGAGTTTTTTGGTGGTTTTCCTGTGTGTAGTGTTTTGGTTCTTGTCCCGCGCTCCTATTTTGGTGGCTTTTCCTTAGAGATGTCCGAAAATATCGGCCGATAAATGCTTCAAAAATGTCATATCAGAAATTATTGGTATCGGTTTCAAAAAGTAAAATAATGACTTTTTAAAACACGGACATAGGGCATAATTGCCTACCCTCCCGGGAGACTCCCGAATATTAGTGCCCCTCCCGAAAATCTCCCGGGGCAACCATTCTCCCGATTTCCACCCGGACAACAATATTGGGGGCGTGCCTTAAAGGCACTGCCTTTAGCGTCCTCTACAACCCGTCGTCACGCCCGCTTTTCCTCCATACAAACAGCGTGCCGGCCCAGTCACACAATATGTGTTGCTTTTTCACACACGTAAGTGAATGCAAGGCATACTTGATCAACAGCCATACAGGTCACACTGAGGGTGGCCGTATAAACATCTTTAACACTGTTACAAATATGCACCACACTGTGAGCCTACACCAAACAAGAATGACAAACACATTTTGGGAGAACACCCCCCCCCCCCCCCCCCCCCCTTCCTCTCCCGAATTCGGAGGTCTCAAGGTTGGCAAGTATGCTCTAGTATACTTTGGACTGAAGCTGTGTGCCTTCATTGTTTATGTAGCTGTTGTTTTGAGGCATTTAAAAAACAAAGCACTTTGTGAAAGTCTAAGTATAGTATTTCCCATAGTTGTAATGGGTATCAGGAAAAGCATGTCCCAAATTCCAAGCTGTTTTGAGGCATGTTTAAAAAACAACAACCTTTGACTTCAATAATAAAAATGGCAGTGCCATGTGGGCACTTTTTTCCATAACTGGAGTTGAAGTTGTTCTCTTATTTTGGAAAACCTTGTTTTTAATTGATTGATTGAAACTTGTATTAGTAGATTGCACAGAACAGTACATATTCCGTACAATTGACCACTAAATGGTAACACCCGAAATAAGTTTTTCAACTTGTCCACGTTAATCAATTCATGGTAAAGTTACATTGTTTAATGCATCCAGCGGGGCATCACAACAAAATTAGGCATAATAATGTGTTAATTCCACGACTGTATATATCGGTATCGGTTGATATCGGAATCGGTAATTAAGAGCTGGACAATATCGGAATGTCGGATATCGGTAGTTTCATCTCTTCCTTGAATGCTATTCCCGCACCTGCTTTGTAATCAAGAGTATTTAAGTTGTGCGGACGCTATCCTCCTTTGTGGGTACATTGTTGAATTGTCATGTACGAATGTACTATGTGGACGCCGTCTGCTCCACGCGCTGTAAGTCTTTGCTGTTGTCCAGCATTCTGTTTTTGTTTACTTTGCAGCCAGTTCAGTTTTAGTTTCGTTTTGCGTAGCCATCCCTAAGCTTCAATGGGCCCCATTCAGCAACCGTTCTTAACCCTTGTGTGGTGTTCATATTGTTGTTACACAGCCAGTGCTGCAACAACTAATCGATTAAAATCGATTATAAAAATAGTTGGCGATTCATTTTAGTCATCGATTTGTTGGATCTATGCTATGCGCATGTGCAGAGGCAATTTTTTTTTTTTTTAATTTTTAAATTTTTTTTTTTTTTTAATAAACCTTTATTTATAAACTGCAACATGTACAAACAGCTGAGAAACAATAATCAAAATAAGTATGGTGCCAGTATGCTGTTTTTTTCCCAATAAAATCCTGGAAAGGATAGAAATGTAGTTTGTCTCTTTTATCCGATTATTAATCGATAAATCGAAGTAATAATCGACAGATTAATCGATTACCAGATTAATCTTTAGTTGCTGCAACAACTAATCGATTAGAATCGGTGATAAAAATAGGTGATAAAAATAGGTGGCGATTAATTTAGTCATCGATTCGTTGGAGCTATGCGAATGCGCAGAGGCAATTTTTATTTTTTAATTTTTTAAAAACCTTTATTATAAACTGCAACATGTACAAACAGCTGAGAAACAATAATCAAAATAAGTATGGTGCCAGTATGCTGTTTTTTTTCCAATAAAATACTGGAAAGGATAGAAATGTTTGTCTCTTTTATCCGATTGTTAATCGATTATCAAATTAATCGTTAGTTGCAGCCCTAATATATATATATATATATATATATATATATATATATATATATATATATATATATATATATATATATATATATATATATACATATATATACATATATATATATATATATATATATATATATATATATATATATATATATATATATATATATATATATTGTGTGTGTATATGTATATGTGTATATATGTATATGTATATATATATGTATACATATATATATATATGTATATATTAGAGATGCGCGTATAGGCAATTATTTAATCCGCAACCGCATCACAAAAGTCGTCATCCACCCGCAATCCACCCGAACTAACATTTTGTCAAAACCACAACCGCCCGCCACCCACCCGTTGTTATACATCTAATATAGACGATACAAGGCATTCCTGTTAAAGAAATGAGACTGATCCAATGCAGCAGAGACATTCAATGCGTGCCACGCAATAATATTTCTTGGCCACGCATTAAAGCATACTTGCCAACCCTCACGGTTTTACCGGGAGACTCCCGGTATTCAGCCGGAGCTGGAGGCCACGCCCCCTCCAGCTCAATGCGGACCTGAGTGGGGACAGCGGCGAAAGTCTGTTTTCACGTCCGCTGTAGAATGATCGAGGGCGAGTTCTTAGTTTCTTATGTGGGTTTATTGTTAGGCAGTTTCATCAACGTCCTCCCAGCGCGGTAACAACACACAACAACAGCAGTCACGTTTAGTTTACCGTAAAGCAGTTCGCCTGCCGTAAACTGCAATGTTGTGACACTCTTAAACAGGACAATACTGCCATCTACTGGAAAGCCTTCAGAACACTGAAATTCAAGTATTTCCTTTTATTTATATGTATAATTTAAAAAAAAAAAAAAAAATATATATATATATATATATATATATAGGAAATACTTGAGTTGGTGAATTCTACCTTAAATATATTCCCCTCTTAACCACGCCCCCAACCATGACCCCGGCAGGCAGTGTTGCCCGGTTTGAGACTGTCACAGCATAGCTGTTTACGGCAGACGACCTGCTTTACGGTAGGACAAAAAAGGGACTGTTGTTGTTGTGTGATGTTGCCGTACTGGGTAGACGTTCATGAAAACTGCCTACAATAAACCCACCTAAAGAAACAAAGAACTCGCCCTTGATCATTCACATGGGTAACAACAATAAACTATGTATTTTTTTTCTGAATTGGTTCAACCGCCATTTAAAATCTATTTTTTTCGTCATACAACCGCCCGACCCGCGGTTTACCCGCGGACTCCGCGGGTGTACCCGCTAACCACGCATCTCTAGTATATATGTGTGTGTGTGTGTGTGTGTGTGTGTGTGTGTGTGTGTGTGTGTGTGTGTGTGTGTGTGTGTGTGTGTGTGTGTGTGTGTGTGTGTGTGTGTGTGTGTGTGTGTGTGTGTGTGTGTGTGTGTGTGTGTGTGTGTGTGTGTGTGTGTGTGTGTGTGTGTGAGAGAGATGAGCACGGCGTGGCGAAGTTGGTAGAGTGGCCGTGCCAGCAATCGGAGGGTTGCTGGTTACTGGGGTTCAATCCCCACCTTCTACCATCCGAGTCACGTCCGTTGTGTCCTTGGGCAAGACACTTCACCCTTGCTCCTGATGGCTGCTGGTTAGCGCCTTGCATGGCAGCTCCCGCCATCAGTGTGTGAATGTGTGTGTGAATGGGTGAATGTGGAAATACTGTCAAAGCGCTTTGAGTACCTTGAAGGTAGAAAAGCGCTATACAAGTATAACCCATTTATCATTTATATTTATATAGACATTTCAAAACACACACATTCATCAATTACCGGGGCGTTGATTTAGTGATTGGTGACTCTTTAAAAGACCAACAGGCCTCTCACACCCTGTTGCAACTCATCTCACACAATGGCAATGCTTTTGCTGCTACTGCAAGATGCTGCAGATTGTGCCCTGGGGAGGGAGCGCATATTTCACGACCATGTAGACCTATTTGCCCGAAGTGACGAATATTTATTTGAACGCTTTAGGCTACCTCAGCAGTCCCCCATTTCTTAAACATACGTTTTGACGTTATGTACTTCCCCCGCGGGATAATATGAATTTCTCTTCTGTAATCTGTTTGTGTTTTCTCCGTGTGTTTGATGTTCGGCTTTTCCGCCGGAATTGTGCCCTTATATGGGGAATTAAGGGCGTTTACCTATGCAAATTATGGAATCAAGGGTGTTTACATATGCATATTGGGAAAATAAGGGGGTGTTTATATGCAAATTATGATAGAAACGCACGCGCATTGTTGCAGCTCAATGATTTTTGTTTACATCAAGCAACGTTCGTTTGCGAGAAGAGCGGGTGTGGCCGCTGTGTAACAACAATATGAACATCTGTCCTATCCAGTATTTTATTGAAAAAAAAACAGCATACTGGCACCATACTTATTTTGATTATTGTTTCTCAGCTGTTTGTAAATGTTGCAGTTTATAAATAAAGGTTTATTAAAAAAAAAAAACATTTTTTGAAAAATAAAAAAAATAAAAATAAATAAAACTTCTGCGCCTGCACATACCATTGATCCAACGAATCGATGACTAAATTAATTGGCAACTATTTTTATAATCGATTTTAATCGATTAGTTGTTGCAGCCCTAATATATATATATATATATATATATATATATAAAATTTCGACGGGTTGGTGACCCCTGTTTTAGATATTTGCTGTTATTTGAATTTAAAAAAAAATAATTTTTTTTAATGCATTTTATTTTGGATAAACCAGATGTACCTAATTGTGAAGTGAACTGAACGGATTGAGTGTTTGGTTGATATCCTTACTTAAAGTGGTAAGTTGCTACTACTTTGTAGCTAAGTTAAAAAAAAAAAATGGCAACGTGTACATTTTGGCAAAAGACAACACGCCTATCAGTAAGAATCTTTCACTCCGTTACAAAACAAAGCATTTCTTGTTGAAAAACAAAAAAAAAGGTTTGATTTGTTATGCCATCTCCACATGTTCCCTTCTTTTTCCCAGGTTGAGAAGGGCAGGATGGGCAGACAGCGGAAGAGGGTGGTGACGGGGGAGGCTGCCCCTCCTCTGAGAAAAGACGATAAGCCCCCAGCGTTCCACCGCAAGGAGAAAAAAAAGAAAATCGACATTGGCAAAATTTTCATCAACATCTCAATAGGCCTTTGTGTGGTCAGCCTGATCTGGTTCTTCTATGCCCTGTACATGCGGTCCAGTCTGGCCAAGCGGGTCGTGACCCTGCACCCGTCACCTCGTGTTCTTGATGCCAATTCCAGCAGTTCCCAGGTCTCACCAGAGAGATTCTGGGGTTCTTACAGGCCACAGGTCTACTTTGGTATGAAAACAAGGAGTCCCAGGTCAATTGTGACAGGTATGCATACTCAAGCCAATAAGTAATAGTTAAAACTGTCACTTAAAAATATTCTTACAGCTGTTCAGTAGAATTAAAGTAACACTTTGATTATTGGTAACATTTTTCTTTTTTTGAAACTGGGTGAGTGTGAATGCTGTCTGTCTATCTGTGTTGGCTCTGCAATGAGGTGGCGATATGTCCAGGCAGGGTGTACCCCGCCTTCCGCCAGAATGCAGTTAGGATAGGCTCCAGCACCCCCGTGATCCCGAGAGGGACAAGCGGTAGAAAATGAATAGATGGATAGGTCTATTCACCTAGCCTCTCTCTCGCTCTACAATCAGGTATGATGTGGATGCGTCAGTTTTCGGACATGGACGTAATCCTCAGGCACACCTGCGAGCAAGGAGATCGCTTGCAGGGTTACGGCTGGCTGATGCATGATGGGATCACCTTTGGCGTCCAGGAGATCAGAGACAGCGATTTCACACTGACCACAGAGTTTGTCAAGAGAATGGGAGGAGATCACGGTGGGGACTGGACTTGGCGGGTCACTACTAAACAGCACGTGAGTATTGGATTGCTCTGTTCAGCTTTTGTTGTAAAGTGGTACCTCAACGTATGAGTAATTTGAGATACCAACTGTCTCTCAGCTTTTTGTTATGCTTTAAGTTGAGAGCATATATTTTAGTTACCAATTTTTTTCACCCAGTTTGAGTAATAATTGTAACAGGCTCGTGTCCAACCATCGGAAGTAAGGGAGTTAGTTAGAAAGAGAAGAAGCGTACAAACCATTAAAAACATGTACCAGCTGTTTGCGAGTCAGCCCTGCCGTAGCGTCCGTCTGCAACACAGAAGCTGCAGCCATCCTCCGCGCAACATGCTGCCACTAACGTTCAGGCAACATGCATTCATAAAAATATTGAAAAGCTGCAGATGCCGTGTTTGACGTGTTTCAATTTGTTCTGTCTTGTCCAAGAGTTGGCAACCTTCCTCATAAAAAAGCCATATGAGCCCATTAACCACCAAATAAAACCCACGTGCGCCGTATGAGCCCTAAAACATCACTTATAGTTTCATTACACATATGCTATAGTATTTATGAAATCAAACACTAGACAGAAAACAACTCAAGTACTTTTGCTCTGATCAGCTTTCCGCAGCAGTTTCGAAACTGGTCTTTCGGTCATCTCAAGCGAGCTATTTTTCCACGAATGCTGTGTGTTTGTTCAGGAAATGTCTTTCAACATTAGATTTTAAGTTGTTTGCGGTTTTTTCCCCACATGTTAGCACCATACTTGCCAACCTTGAGACCTCCGAATTCGGGAGATGGGGGAATATATATATATATATATATATATATATATATATATATATATATATATATATATATATATATAATCCGTTCATGAATGAGTATATCCGTGTTCAATGGAGAAGTCTGATCTACAAAATTTGCAGGCAGCATACCCCTACCCCTTCGATCTGTCCTGGATGAACTGAAATTATTTTTTCCAATCATTTTGGAACTTGCAAGCGTACTTCTTCTTACTCGTCGTCGCCATGTCTCTTCTTCGTTCTTCTGCTTCGTCTCTGTTATGTTTTTGGACATTACTACTTGCCGTAGTTTTGAAGCAATGCATGATGGGAATCCGGATGTTGTCTGTCAGTGTATTAACGTGCCGGCTGGAATAAACACACGCTGAGAAATAACTCTGTGCCTGCCTACTTTATGGGTTATAGATAAACCTATGGATAACGGAGACATATATAATAGTCTCCTTTTCAGGTGAGAGACGGCGCTAAAGGCAGTGCCTTTAAGGCACACCCCTAAATTTGTTGTCCGGGTGGAAATCGGGAGTAATTCGGGAGAATGGTTGCCCTGGGAGATTTTCGGGAGGGGCACTGAAATTCGTCAAAATCGGGAGGGTTGGCAAGTATGGTTATCACACAATTGAACCAACCTTATCAACCGTGAAAGCGAATTAATCTGTCAAAGAAGCATTGAATGTTGTATTTCATTAGAAATTGTTTTATCTGTCCATTGCTAGTTTACCAGGGGTTGACCGCTAAAAACAATACAATGGCTTAGAAGCAAAAGATGACGCATTGGTGGTGTGACGTACATTTCGATCGACAAAATCATCCATCTATCCATTTTGTACAGCTTATCCCTTTTGGGGTTGCGGGGGGTGCTGCAGCCTATCTCAGCTGCATTTGGGTGGAAGGCGGGGTACACCCTGGACAAGTCGCCACCTCATCGCAGGCAGAGGGGTTAGTGCGTCTGCCTCACAATACGAAGGTCCTGGGTTCGATCCTGCGCTCACTATCGACAAAATATGAAATACATTTTATTTTTATCCCTGAACGCTCTAAAATAACAACTGTTACATTGAATTACACTTAACTAAATTAAAAAAATTAAAATTGAATAGCCAATATTTATTGACATTTTGTTTTAAAGCCAAAGGGAGCGATGGCAGAGGCATGAAAGAGCCGCATGATCTGCGGGTTGCAGATCCCTGGTCTAGTCCTAACTCAACAAACTGGTTGGTCAAGCATTATCTTTGGTACACATACATACATATCCCTAGTCAACTCTGACCTCCCAGATCCAAAGCAAATGCTTACGTTATTTCATAAAAATACTGTAGCCAATTGTAGTACATGTTATTGTAATGTTTTTCAAACAATATTTATTGTCTAAAAGCAAGTTGTTATTTTTATAAGGCATGTTACATGGTAAAATTGTGGTGTTTCGGGAGTGCCAAACACAGATTAAATTGTTCTCAATTCATTTCAATAAGCGGGGCTGCTTTGAGTTATGAGTGTTCTGCGGTACGAGCTCTGTCAAAGAACGCAATGTGCTTGTAAGTTGAGGCACCACTCTACGTGCATCTACTGCTTGTTCCTTTCAATGAGTTGGAGTTTAACAGGACGTTATTTTTTTTGTGTTATATCCATCAGAGCTCTGCCCCAAAGGCACCAGTCCTCTCTCTGATGTTATACGCAGCTGCAGATACCCAAGGGTCACTGGAGGCTCATGTAGAGGAGAAAAGCCGCCTTGCTTCCATCACCGGCGTCTCCGAAGAGCTTGGCAATTTCAAAATCACATTTCGAAAACCAGTCACCGGGGAATTATCCAGTCCTAAATATGCGAGGTAAGCATATGAATATACAAAGTAAAAATAGTATCTGTGGTGTTTGCAAGGGATGACTTGGTACAAAGAACACAAAATAATTATTTTCATGATAAAGTCTTTGATTACTACCAATGTGGTTCTGGTTGGTGTTATAATTATGCATTTTTTTGTATTTGTCTAAAATTGTGGGGGTTATTCAAATGTTTAATATTCTAATGGACAGCCTTATACCAACCACAGAAGTATGGTGCCTATAGGGTGCAGTATGTTATGGTTATTTGTTCCAATAGAAACAGTTATAGTTAAATTACTTATCAGGTCATGATGAGGGTTGTTAACGATAAACCAATGCGACCACATATCCGGTTAGAGAAGTGGCCGGTTCCGCTACATCCGTTACAGCCCCCTCAAGCGATAAGATTCAGCTGTGAATTATTAGGTCAATCGAGTGTAGAAACATAAACCTGTTATCGCGTCAAACTAGAAATCAGTTGACTGTTTTTGTCTTTAAAACGACACGAGAGCCAGGGTTGTCTGTGAAAACAGTCACGCCCTTTTTACCTAACTGTAGACTAGAATAGGCGTAGATACATGGACCGGATATTGCCCGAGACTAGCAAGCAGTAGACAGTTTAAAAGAATGCGAGAGTCTCTGCTGCCCACCAAACAATTACCTGCAAGATTCGTAAGGTCAACACTGCGGACCGTCTCTGTGCTGTGCCGTGCGTCAATATTATAACATCCCAAGTAATGGAGGTTCAAACAGATTCCCAGTTTCTTTATTTCACAAAATGCAACGTTCTCGTACAACGGGCTCATATTCCGTGTCTCGTTCTCTTTTCCGACATCATTCAAACGACCTTTCAACTCCACAACACACGTCACTTCCCATCCTTGTCCTGGAAGTCTCGACCTCTAGTCTAAATTATTCATACACTAAATCAAATTGTTCTGATTTATAAATTAATCTTTTTTTTAATCGTATCGTTCATCAGAAAGAGAATTACATCCCTAGTCATGATCCACATTATGGCAGTATAAAGCAGGTATTTGTTGTGACAAATGTTTAGAGCACTGACAGTTAAAAGTATATAAAGAAAGAAATGGACTCTGACAGGATAAGCTGTAAACCACAATATATATATCATATAACAATATGAATGGAGGCTTTCATACAACAAAGTTAGACAATCTGGATGGACAAATAATATGTTTGATATTTAATTCATGGTAAACTGCCTTATAGTAAATGAATGGTTTCCTGCCTTTTCAGTTATAACTACCTTCAGACTGTCTCTCCTGGCTTGGAGAAGCTGACCGAAATTGTGAAGCACAGTCTGAACCGCAGGTTTGTCTACAGCCCACCATCAGGCGAAAAGAGGCATTACATTGCCGTAGACACCTACAAGCCCCCGCATCCCCAACATAAGCCACCCGATGCGAGGAAAGAGAGCGACTTTGTGGTTCACCAAGTCACGGTCCAAACACCGTTTCAAATGGAAGTTCTCTTTGAGTCTGGAAGCTTTCGCAGCCGGCACGACCAGCTCGTGGGCCCGATCATGACCCAGGAGCTGGAGAAGAGGAAATCTGAGTTTGACGCCAAGTTTGAGGAGACGTTTGGGCTTGAAAGCAAAGGCTACAGTCAGCCACATATCAGGTTAGGCAAGGCGGCGCTTAGCAACATGTTGGGTGGAATGGGTTACTTCCACGGCCAGTCAGTGGTACAGTCCATCTACAATGAATACCCACTCCTGTACCCCCAAGGTGTGTTATTCACTGCAGTCCCATCACGCTCTTTCTTTCCCAGGGGTTTTCTTTGGGATGAGGGTTTTCACCAACTGCTGCTGAGTAAGTGGGATCCACAGGTGACGAGAGAGGCAGTTTCCCACTGGATAGACTTAATGAATATGGAGGGCTGGATCCCCCGTGAGCAGATACTCGGCGACGAGGCTCACAGTAAGGTCCCTGCTGAGTTTGTAGTTCAGCGGAACGAGAACGCCAATCCGCCCACTCTCTTTTTAGCTCTTGAAAAACTAATTGAACAGTTCTCTTTAAACCCGGCCAGCATGGAGTCTCAGCCAACCTTGCCTTTTCTCAAACGACTCTACCCAAGACTAAAAACCTGGTTTGAGTGGTACAATACCACTCAGTCGGGACCCTTGCCTAACTCGTACCGGTGGCGTGGACGTGACAAGGACACCAATGTCTTCCTCAATCCTAAGACTCTGACATCGGGTCTTGACGATTACCCACGAGCCTCACACCCGTCCGCAGATGAGCGCCATGTGGACTTGCACTGCTGGATGGCTTTGTCCTCCAGCATCATGGCTCGAATCGCTCAGCTTTTAGGTGAACCCCACCAGGACTATGAAGCTACCCACAAAATGCTCACGGACAACAATCTGCTGAATGAACTACACTGGTCCGTGCAGCTCCATGCTTTCAGTGACTATGGCAACCACACACCGGCTGTGACCTTGCAGCAGGAAAAGGTGTACATCTCCCCCGGAGAACGCCGCCATCAGTTCCCTGTGGCACGTCTTGTGCGCCATGTCCGCAAGGCTCCCAAACTCCAATATGTCAACGCTTTGGGTTACGTTAGTTTGTTCCCCTTCTTACTACATGTTCTCCAGCCGGACTCGCCCAAAATAGAACACATTCTTAATGACATGAAAGACCCCAATAAGCTGTGGACACCTTACGGCCTGCGTTCTCTTTCAAAGACCGATCCCATGTATATGAAACGCAACACGGAACACGATGCCCCCTACTGGAGGGGACCGATATGGATTAATATAAACTACCTGGCAGTGAGAGCCCTTCACCACTACAGCAATACACAGGGGCCATATCAAGAGCGGGCAGCTGCTCTTTATGAGGAACTCAGGACTAACATTATCAGTAATGTGTACAGACAGTATGTTGAAACAGGTTATATCTGGGAACAGTACAATGATACCACTGGCAGGGGTCAAGGAAGTCACCCCTTTACTGGCTGGTCGGCCCTAACTTTGTTAATGATGGCTGAACAGTACTAATATATTTTTGTCAGGTACTGAGTCCACAGTACATGATTTGAAGAAGAAAAACAATCTAGCTTTGATTCATGAACAGTGTTATGAATAACGGCATGACAAAATAACGGTGTTCGCCGGCAACAAAACTCAAAATGAAACATTCAGGAAATGTCAGAAATAAGATAAGGGACAAGTGATTAAGTTTTAGGTGTGATCTGGATGATTTCTACTACGTCACCTTGCGTTTAGGTCACAAGCTTAAACTTCCTTGTGTGTGTGTATGCTAGAGGCCACGCCTCCACCCACAGAGACTAAAACAGTGCAGTCTGTTTTGAAGCGACAGGGGGACAAGAAACACGCACAGACATGCCAATTTTACTTATCCTTCAATAAATTAGTTTATGTTATCGCTGGGGTTTTGTTGTCTCTTTGTTAGTTGGCAACATAGCTCACACAATTATTGGTGGATTTTAATAAAACCTTCAGGAAATGTCAGAAATGGAATAAGGAACACGTTTGTAGATGTTGGGGGTAATTCGGATCACCGTCTACAGTCAGGATTTTTCAGAAGAATTCTTTAATATTGGGAGACAGGGCCTGGCGGAGGTCTGCGTACTCTGGGTGCTTTTGTAGTTATCGTGGTTTTCTGATTATGTATATTTAAATACTATTTCAAATGTTGCAACACTCTTACTGTTAGCGTCAGTGTGGTCAAGGAGAGACCCGGCCGTCGACGCATTTTCAATTGCTTTATTAACTTGCGGTAACAATAACATGCAGTGAACCCATTCAACAGTCGCTGCTGTTGGTCCTGACTTACGCCAGTCACTCCACACGCAGACTGGTAACTAGGGATGGATACCAAATTCTGTACTTTTGTAGATACCGAGCCGACCAAATTCCGTTGGGACTGCCGGGTACCGATTCATGTAAACTCAAACGGTATCATATTTCGATACCTTGGTTGCTTGTGACGTCACGTTCAGTTGCAGACTCAGCACTTGGCGTGCAACCAAGCCCTTAGCCGGAGTGCCTCTAGATAGTGTTATAATTTTACATGCCAACAAACAAAGCAAGCATCCCTTATAGAAGATGCTCAAAAGTAAGGCTCCGCTTTTCAAAATGTGTTATCTCGATGCTAATTTACATTGGAAATGCCATATGCCAGTGTTTAATATACATCAACAACAATCCAAAAGTTCGAAAACCGAGGTCCAGCTGTACCAGAAAGCCAGTGTTGTTTACCACTGCACTATGAAAATGATGGCAAGAAGAATCCATAATTCTCCGTTTAAGCCCTTTTGCAAGTGTGATTTTTAAGGACAAACGTATGCAGTTGCGTGTTGGCATGAGGCCAAAATGAACAAGTATGACTTTCTAAAGTATCCATGTTCGTGTGGACATGGGCTAAGATGCACGTACAATCAAAGAACTGCTGTGTAATCAATACAATACTTTGTAAACATTTTGTAGGGCTCAACCAAAGACAAGACTGGCACCTTCAACTAAATGGCAAAGAATACTTCCTGGCTATATTAACAGAGGACAAAATGTACATGCTGTGATATTTCAGTATATCCACTATAAAAAAGAGAAACCTCAATCTATCAATCAATCAATGTTTATTTATATAGCCCTAAATCACAAGTGTCTCAAAGGGCTGCACAAGCCACAACGACATCCTCGGTACAGAGCCCACATACGGGCAAGGAAAAACTCACCCCAGTGGGATGTCAATGTGAATGACTATGAGAAACCTTGGAGAGGACTGCATATGTGGGTAACCCCCACCCCTCTAGGGGAGACCGAAAGCAATGGATGTCGAGTGGCTCTGACATAATATTGTGAAAGTCCAGTCCACAGTGGATCCAACACATCAGCTAGAGTCCAGTCCATAGTGGGGCCAGCAGGAAACCGTCCCGAGCGGAGACGGGTCAGCAGCGCAGAGATGTCCCCAACCGATGCACAGGCTAGGAAACCTGTCTTCAGTTTTGTTGGCTTTAACTGCAGCAACATTCTGACACTTGCAATGCTCTGCAAAAATGCCCCCCCTGTTGCAAAGTAGACTTGCAAGAAATAACTGCACAGCATTAAATTGAATTAAAACATCTAGATGTTTTACCAAACAATTAACCACACACACACAAAATACCAAAAATTGGTACTGTTGGGTGCCGTTATCGATTCCCAGGTATACCGAGACTCGGTACCTAATTACATTTATTAAGGAGTAAATCCGTTACTTCCATCTATTTTCTACCGCTTATCCCTTTCTGGATTGCGGGGGTCTGGAGCCTATCCCAGCTGCACTCGGGTGGAAGGCAGGGTACACGCTGAACAAGTCCGCACCTCATCGCAGGGCCAACACAGAAATTTGTTACTTCTAGATAAACTTTTTGGGAAAGTACCTGAATAATGACTTTTTTTTTTTTTTAGGTAACACTGTTCATGAATGTACTAATTGACCAATGCAGGTCAGTTGTATTGTGTAAAACAGGGGTGTCAAACTCATTTTAGCTCAGGGGCCACATGGAGGAAAATCTATTCCCAGGTGGGCCGGACTGGTAAAATCATGGCATGATAACTTAAAAAGAAAGACGACTTCAGATTGTTCGCTTTGTTTTACTTTGGCCAAAAACAGAATTGATTGATTGATTGATTGAAACTTTTATTAGTAGATTGCACAGTACAGTACATATTCCGTACAATTGACCACTAAATGGTAACATCCGAATAAGTTTTTCAACTTGTTTAAGTCTGGGTCCACGTTAATCAATTCATGGTAAAACACATTCTGAAAATGTACAAATCACAAATTATCCTTTTGACAAAACACTTCAAATTCTGAGGGAAAAAAACGTGTGCGGTTTGGAAAACACAACAAACTTAGACATTGTCTCAGTGCATCTACAAAGCCAATAAACATGAAGTCACAAACTAGCTGGGATTGAACAAAATAAATAAACTTCTAGGTGTCAAATACCTCATTTGCCATGTCCAGGTATTAACCCTGTGCTAACTCGACAAACTACTCACACTGATGTAAAAACTGTTGAAGATGGTTGAGTTACACTCACGTTTGTCATTTTTGACAGAGACATTTAGGGGCAATGAGGGCGCCAAAGAACAATGCGTTTGAGGCAGAAGACCTAAAACTGCAGGTTTTGCATGTCATTTGTTCGAGGGGAGGAGCCACAGCCATGCGTTACCACAGGTTTATGCGTTTTACTGCGTACCTTTTGCTGGGCCCCGGTATCAAGCGTTTGCTTGCCCAACAGAGTTGTTATTGCGACACCCAGTGGACACATTTAGATCAGCAGTTTCTTTCATTAAACAATCTCAGCTCAGTTTTCTTTACTTGGCAAACTCATCTAGCTGTTCGTGGGACTGATCCGACCCACGGGCCGAACGTTTGACACCCCTGGTGTAAAAGTATGTACTGTACAAAGTGTAGCTACCCTGTCTCTATGAAGCCATTAATTTACAGTCGTCCCTCACCACATCATGCTTCACTCTTATCGCAGGTTTTTAAAGTATTTTATAAGTATTTTTGGCCTAAATTAAGCATTTTGAAGCATTAAAATGGCTAAATGAACTGAACATACTACATTAGTATTGGCCACCATCGAGACCAAACCAATCAGCGCGCACTGTTCTGTATCGTGGACAATGATTGGCTCAGCTTCAGGCAGCATCCAGTCCCGCCTTTACGGGTGTAAAGGTGATTATATGGGTGTTATTTCATGCTCAGAGGGCTCTCGTTGTGTTGAAAAGAAATTATTTTGACCGTGTTTTATGCTGTGTATTTGATTTATAATAATAAATCTTACGTTGCGGGAATTAATTTACTACAATCAGGACCGGAACAAATTTACTGTAGCGAAACATGCTGTTTTATTTAAATATCAGGGAGTGGCTTTCTGCTTCTATTAAACCTGCCACGCATGAATGAACGTTTACTTGACATTTGTACTGTTTTCTCATCATGACTGCTTATTTGGATTATTGCATCGGCCTTCATTCACTCACTTACTGCTTTTGAAAGCAGTCGTGTTTTGTATTTGCCGCCTGGAGGGAATCAGCATTTACTTTGCCATCGATCATGTTAGTGTCAACATTGTTTCAAAAGAATAAATGATTTGAATATGGATTTGCTTATATTTATGATTTATGAATGATACCTCCCTAAACCAACTTCGGTTAGTTAGCTTGACTGGTTTTTAAAAATTGTCTTTATTTTTCTCAAACACAAGAGTGTTGAGGCACATATTTTGGGGAAGCACAGATCAGGGGTTCTTAACCTTTTTGGCCTCAGGGCCCAACTTTTTCACTACAGAGGTATTAGTCAAGCTAATACAACAGAAAAAAACAGGACAAAATCTTACAAAATACACAAAAATGTTTCAAACCATAAAAAAAGGAAATGAGTAAAAAAAAATAAAAGCATAAAAATACTAAACATGTAAATAACACTCAACTAAAGCATCCAACTTTGACACAAGTTTAGTATGGAAGTAGAATTGTCTCACATCAACTTATATAAATATCAATATGATATTAATACATATGCATATATTAATAAATATACAAATACAAATGTGATATACAAATATATAATTTGTTTAAATGCATATTTGTAAATATATTTTTGAGATTTGGAAATATATACAAATGAAATGTTTAAGCTCACATCAACACCTGTAAAAGCTGAGTGACTGACTAAACTATATAGTAGATACCACCATGGCACTACTACAACACACTTGAAACAGTTATCAATACTAGTTATTACTTACCCATCCATTTAATCCACTATATGACCCGCCCTAGTGGGTCTCTGATTGGCTCATCAGTGTCTGACCATGTCTGTGACCCAGACCGCTCTGGCTGCAGGTGTTCAGGGGAGTGTGTAACTCCACATTCCAAACTCGGTCACATTTATTTGTGCATCTGGTTTGTGGTAGGAATGTCTCATCGACAAAAAAGCGATCCATATATGCAAATTCAATACAAATACAAAATCAAGCATATTTATATTCAAATCTCAAAAATATATTTACAAATACACGTTTATTTATACATATTCTTGATTTATTTGTATGTCACATTTTTGTATTTATAAATTTTATTTGTATATATTTTCAAATCTCAAAAATATATTTACAAATACGCATTTATTTATACAAATAATTTATTTGTATCTCATATTTGTATTTGTATATTTATTTATATATGCATATGTCTTAATATCATATATATATATATATATATATATATATATATATATATATATATATATATATATATATATATATATATATATATATATATATATATATATATATATATATATATATATATATATATAATATATATATAAGTTGATGTGAGACAATTCTACTTCCATAGTTTAGCTCCTGTTAATGATATACATGTGTCTGACCATGTCTGTGACCCAGACCACTCGGGCTGCAGGTGTTCAGGGGAGTGTGTAACTCCACATTCCAAACTCGGTCACATTTATTTGTGCATCTGGTTTGTGGTAGGAATGTCTCATCGACACAAAAGCGATACACATATGCAAATTCAATATGAATACAAATACAAAATCAAGCATGTTTATATTCAAATCTCAAAAATATATTTACAGAAAACGTTTATTTATACAAATTCTTGATTTTTTTGTATGTCACATTTTTATATTTATACATTTTATTTGTATATATTTTCAAATCTCAAAAATATAATTACAAATACGCATTTATTTATACAAATTATTTATTTGTATCTCATATTTGTATTTGTATATTTATTAATATATGCATAGGTCTTAATATCATATTGATATATATGTAAGTTGATGTGAGACAATTCTACTTCCATAGTTTAGCTCCTGTTAATGATATACATGTGTCTGACCATTTCTGTGACCCAGACCGCTCTGGCTGCAGGTGTTCAGGGGAGTGTAACTCCACATTCCCAACTCGGTCACATTTATTTGTGCATCTGGTTTGTGGTAGGAATGTCTCATCGACACAAAAGTAAAAAAGTGATTCACAAATGCAAATTTGTGAATGCATAGGTCTTAATATCATATTGATATATATATATAAGTTGATGTGAGACAATTCTACTTCCATAGTTTAGCTCCTGTTAATGATATACATGTGTCTGACCATGTCTGTGACCCAGACCGCTCTGGCTGCAGGTGTTCAGGGGAGTGTAACTCCACATTCCCAACTCGGTCACATTTATTTGTGCATCTGGTTTGTGGTAGGAATGTCTCATCGACACAAAAGTAAAAAAGTGATTCACAAATGCAAATTTGTGAATGCATAGGTCTTAATATCATATTGATATATATATAAGTTGATGTGAGACAATTCTACTTCCATAGTTTAGCTCCTGTTAATGATATACATGTGTCTGACCATGTCTGTGACCCAGACCGCTCTGGCTGCAGGTGTTCAGGGGAGTGTAACTCCACATTCCCAACTCGGTCACATTTATTTGTGCATCTGGTTTGTGGTAGGAATGTCTCATCGACACAAAAGTAAAAAAGTGATTCACAAATGCAAATTCAATACAAATACAAAATCAAGCATATTTATATTCAAATCTCAAAAATATATTTACAAATACACGTTTATTTATACAAATTATTGATTTATTTGTATGTCACATTTTTAAATGTATACATTTTATTTGTATATATTTTCAAATCTCATAAATATATTCACAAATACGTATTTATGTATACTAATTATTTGTATCTCACATTTGTATTTGTATATTTATTAATATATGCATTTGTATTAATATATTGATATATATATATATATATATATAAGTTGATGTGAGACAATTCTACTTCCATAGTTTAGCTCCTGTTAATGATATACATGACCTCAAATAACTAAAGTATCAAACTTTTGATTTGACATTACAGCAAGAATATTTGGTATCGGCGGTTTTGACATTTCATTATCCATCCTCACGTCACTAATGGCCTCAGCATGCTGGTATCAAGCGGTTACAGTATTTTAAATGTTAAAAAATATATATATATATATATACATATATATATATATATATATATATATATAAAATGTGTGGGAAGTGGAACCAACACTGAACATTTAACTGTACATTAATTACAAAAAAATGAAAAAACGATTTACACAAAATGGCAGTTTTTTAAAGAGCCCTAGGTTAAACGTTTATTTTTCATCCTCCTCACGTGTTAAAGCACAGATGGATGCCAGCGCTTTTCTCCGAGGAAGCCATCATGAGCTTCGGCACACCGTGACCTCACGTACGGCACCCTCTGCCTCCCTTTTGTCACTCGGTGCATTCGAAGGCCTCCGGCTGACGTCAACGTGCCGCAACTGACTTTTTCCCCCGCGCGGCGCTTAATGAGTCGACATCAAAAGACACAAAGACGACGCGGACGGCGAATTCGTTTCACCCTTTGAGACATCCTGGCACACATTCACACACGGGGCCGATCTTCCTATTAATACTTTGACATCAGTCATAAAAGGCAGGTAGCCACAGTGGTGATACAGGCCAGCTGTGTGCACAACTCCAACCTCCAAACTTCCATCCATCTTAGTAGGCCCAATGTGCGCTTGTAAATATTGCTTCTATTCCGCAGAAGTTGACCAATGCCAATTATGTGTATGAGTGTAACATAAAGGTTGTATGTACCGGGGATTCTCAAACTGTGGTACGCCAAGGAATACCGGGCGGTATCACTCCTTTGGTAGAGTGGCCATGCCAGGAACTTGAGGGTTCCAGGTTCGGTCCCCGCTTCCGCCATCCTAGTCACTGCCGTTGTGTCCTTGGGCAATACACTTTACCCACCTGCTCCCAGTGCCACCCACACTGGTTTAAATGTAACTCAGATATGGGGTTTCACTATGTAAAAGCGCTTTGAGTCACTAGAGAAAAAGCGCTATATAAATGTAATTCACTTCACTTCACAAGGAATCACTTGATTAAAGTACAGTGTTTTATTTTCCTTTATACAAACACAGTGTTAATGTTCAAACCGTGTGTAATGTTAAAGTATTAAATATTCTTGTTAAATAAAACCTCTGCTTTGGTTTTAATTAGAGATGTCCGATAATGGCTTTTTTGCCGATATTCCGATATTGTCCAACTCTTAATTACCGATTCCGATATCAACCGATACCGATATATACAGTCGTGGAATTAACACATTATTATGCCTAATTTTGTTGTGATGCCCCGCTGGATGCATTAAACAATGTACCAAGGTTTTCCAAAATAAATCAACTCAAGTTATGGAAAAAAGCTTGGAATTTGGGACATGCTCTCCCTGAGAGAGCATGAGGAGGTTGAGGTAGGCGGGGTTGAGGTGTATATTGTAGCGTCCCGGAAGAGTTAGTGCCGCAAGGGGTTCTGGGTATTTGTTCTGTCGTGTTACGATGCGGATGTTCTCCCGAAATGTGTTTGTCATTCTTGTTTGGTGTGGGTTCACAGTGTGGCGCATATTTGTAACAGTGTTAAAGTTGTTTATAAGGCCACCCTCAGTGTGACCTGTATGGCTGTTGACCAAGTATGCCTTGCATTCACTTGTGTGTGTGAAAAGCCGTAGATATTATGTGATTGGGCCGGCACGCAAAGGCAGTGCCTTTAAGGTTTATGGGCTATATGATTTGCCCGAGAAGCTGGGCAGGACATTATAAAAAATAAAAAATAAAAGGTTTATGGGCGTGCTGTACTTCTCCCTACGTCCGTGTACGCAGCGGCGTTTTAAAAAGTCATACATTTTACTTTTTGAAACCGATACCGATCATTTCCGATACTATATTTTAAAGCATTTATCGACATCTCTAGTTTTAATGAACACTTAGGCCTACTACGCTACTGTGTTTTAATGTCGGTCATTATGGTGGCGCTTGAAGTTTTTTTCTGAGGTGGTACTTTGTGAAAGAAAGTTTTAGAATCACCATCCTGGAATGATCCGTAATGCTACACAGTATGTGATTGGGCTTAGGACAGGCTCCACAAACGCATTTTCTCAGGCTTTTTTGAATAATGCAGAAAAAAACTAATTTTCTTTGTGCCGTTAAACCCTTCGAACGTGTCCTAAATGTTTTTGTAACATTTCTGCTATTACGGTTTGAAAGTGTTACTATTTACTTGGTCTAAATCTCTCCAGATGTGTGCCTTGTTTGCGTTGGAGCTTTCAGAAAACGTGCGCGCTAGAATGGTTTTAATGTTATTATCATGTTATTATTCTCACAAAGCACAATCAACCCACCCCCACTTGTCCCAAAACCTACGGAAGCACGTTTTTGCCACAAGCCAAAAAAATACGGCAATGGTAATTTTGAGATAAAAAGTCAGTATTGTGAGATTAAAAAATATATTGTTAAAAGATTTTTTTTTAAAAAGGTCGAAATTATGTGATAAAAGTCGATCACATAATTATGAATTGCTTATCTCATAATTTTGGCTTTTTATCTCATAAAAAAGTCCAAATTATCAGATAAATAGTTGAGATCAACTTTTTATTTCAAAATTTTGACTTATGTCATTTTGATTTTTTAAATTTCTTTCAAAAAGTCAAAATGATGAGATAAGTCAAATTTATGAAACTTCTTATCTCATAAATTCGACTTTATCTCATCATTTAGATTTTTCATCTCATAAAAAGTAACAATTCTGAAATAAAAAGTCCAAAATTATGAGATCAACTTTTTATCTATTAATTAGATTTTTTTAAATCTCATAAAAGTCAAAATTATTAGATAAAAAGTCCATAATTATGAGATTGACTCATTTTTTAAATCTTAATTATGAACTTTTTAATCACATAATTTCAATTTATCTCATCATTTTGACTTTTTATGTCATAATTAGGACTTTATCTTAGGAAAACAAGTAAAAATGATCAGATAAATAGTTCAGAATTGAGATCAACTTTTTAAACTTTATCTCAAAATTTTTACTTTATCTTATTTTGATTTTTTTTATCTCTTAAAGTCAAAATGATGAAACTTCTTATCTCATCATTTCGACTTTCTTATCTCATAATTTAGATTTTTTTTATCTCATAAAAAGTCGAAATGAGATAAAAAGTCAAAATTCTGAAATAAAAAGTCCATAATTATAAGATCAACTTTTTATCTATTTTGTCTCTAGAAAAAATCTAAATTATTAGATAAAAAGTTCATAATTATGAAGTCAACCTTTTATCTATTAATTATGAACTGTTTACCTAATCATTTTGACTTTTTATTTCATAAGTATGACTTTTTTCTCTTAACCCTTGTGTGGTGTTCATATTGTTGTTACTCAGCCAGTGTTTGTGGGTCTGATGGACCCGTTGCATTTTGTGGCTTTTAATGCCTCACAATCAAACACTTTTATGTTAAAATACTGACTCATCCCAAAAAACATCTATAATGAAGTGCTTCGAGAGGCTGGTAAAGGAATACATTGTCTCCAGACTTCCCCCCACATTCGACCCATACCAGTTTGCTTATCGCCTTAACCGTTTCACAGAGGACGCCATCTCTTTTGCACTCCACCTGAGCTCAGCACATCTGGAAGGAAAGGACACACACGTGCAGATGTTGTTTCTGGACTTGGACGCAGCACTTGGTGAGCAGACTGGCCCCTCTTGGATTCAGTACCCCCCTTTGCAACTGGCTGCTTGACTTCCTCACAGACAGACCCCAGTCTGTGAGAGTGGGCAACAACACCTCCAGTGCCATCTGCCTGAACACCGGCTCCCCCCAGGGCCGCGTCCTGAGTCCGCTGCTGTTCACGTTGATGACCCATGACTGCTGCGCCAGGTCCACTACTAACCACATTGTGAAGTATGCGGACGACACAACAGTAGTGGGCCTCATCCGTGACAACAACGACATGGACTACAGGGAGGAGGTGAAACATCTGGTTGACTGGTGCAGAACCAACAACCTGGTCCTGAACGTCGACAAGACCAAGGAGATCATCGTCAACTTCAGGAAGCACCAGTCCAGCCACGCTCCACTCTTCATCAACGGCACAGCGGTGGAGATGGTAAGCAGCACCAAGTTCCTGGGGGTGCAGATAACTGACAATATGACCTGGTCCCTACACACCGGAGCTCTTGTAAAAAGAGCTCAGCAGCGCATGCACTTTTTGCGTAAGATGAAAAGAGCACAGCTCCCTCCCCCCATTCTCACCACATTCTACAGAGGCACTATAGCGAGCCTGCTGACCAATTGCATCTCTGTCTGGACTGGAGCCTGCAGTGCCTCAGACTGGAAGTCTCTCCAGAGAGTGGTGAGGACGGCGGAATAGATCATCAGGACTCCTCTTCCTTCTATCCAGGAGATCGCAAAAAGCCGCTGCCTGACCAGGGCTCAGAAAATCTGGAGAGACTCCTCCCAACCCCACCAAGGACTGTTTTCTCTGCTGGACTCTAGAAAGAGGTCCACAGCCTCTGTAGCAGAACCTCCAGGTTCTGTAACAGCTTCTTCCCTCAGGCCGTAAGACTCTTGAACGCATCATAATAATCCCCTCAATTCCCCCCAAAAATGGATGAACTCGCTGGAATATAAAGACAATATAACATACGTCCATAAACGTGGATGCATATGCAAAAGTGCAATATATTTATCTTTACAGTAATCTATTTATTTATATCTGCACCTTATTGCTTTTTTATCCTGCACTGCCAACCAGCTAATGCAACGAAATGTTGTTCTTTTCTGTACTGTAAAGTTCAAATTTGAACGACAATAAAAAGTTCGTCTAAGTCTAAGACCCACAAACACTGGCTGAGTAACAACAATATGAACGTTGCATGGAAACGTATCTGCCAGTTTCTGCATCCCACAGGGATTCTTCTTTTGTGTTTCTGCACCTGCGGTTCCCACACAAGGTTGCAACATTGTTTGTCAACACTGTCTGCGCTCATTTTGTCGCACATTTGACCCTCTGATGTTCTGTGTACCTACACTCTGTCCTCCTCCTGTCTAGGCCTGCTTTGTGTGTGTGTGTGTGCGAGTGTGTGTGTGGGCGAGTGTGTGTGTGTGTGTGTGTGTGTGTGTGTGTGTGTGGTACACAGAACATCAATTTCCACACTTCTATTAGCCCCGGGTCCAGTGGACCCCGGACATCTTATATGTAATAGAAATGTGTAGGGGGGGTGTATGGTGTGTGGTCATTAAATATGTATTCTGATATATATTCTTCACAGAAAATGAGCCAAAGCCAGTGAGTCTCAGTTTGAAAAATTAATTGTATCATTTTTCTTTTAATAAAAATCAAAACGGAACACCACACAAGGGTTAAGAAAAAAAGTTAAAATTATCAGATTAATAGTTAATAATTGAGATCATCTTTTTATTTCAACATTTTTACTTATCTCATCATTTACATTTTTTTAATCTCTTAAAAAAAAAGTCAAAATGAGATAAATCTAAATTATGAAACTTCTTATCTCATAACTTCAACTTTATCCCATTTAGATGTTTTATCTCATAAAAAGTAGAAATTCTGAAATAAAAAGTCCATAATTATGAGATCAACTTTTTATCTATTAATTAGAACTTTTTTTATCTCATAAAAGTCAAAATTATGAGATAGAAAGTTCATAATTATGAGATCAACGTTTTATATATTAATTATGAACTTTTTTTTTTTAATCATTTTGACTTTCTTATCCCAACTTTTTATAAGATAAAAAGTTGAAATAATGACATAATTATGAGATCGTTTTATTTAATAATTATGGACTTTTTATCTCATAATTTCGACTTTCTCATCAAGTTTTCATCTCTTAAAAACAAATCTATAATTAAAAAATAAAAAGTCCATAATAATTAGATGGACTTTTTTTAATCAATTAATTCCGAACTTTTTTTTTTTTTTTTATCTTAGTGACTTTTTATTTTAGGTCAAAATTATCTCATAATTATGACCTTTTTATCTCATAAAAATTATGAGAATTTTTATTTCATAAAAATTATGATATAAAAAGTCATAAGATAATTAACCAAAATAAAGAGATAAACAGTTCAGAATGATGAGGTTTGATTTTGTTTGATTATGAAAATGTTATCTCATATATTCGACTTCCTTAACTCATCATTTCGACTTTTTATCTTAAATTATTACTTTTTAATCTCCTGTCTTTTAATCCCATAGTTTTGACTTCCGTGCCTCATCATTTTTGACTTCTCTCATTATTTTGACTTGACTTAGTTTTTTTTGTTTTTTAAATTTAGTGGCGGAAACAGGTTTCAATACAATCCCCCCAAAATTTTGGAAAAAAAAAAGTTACGTTTGTTTGGAAAAATAAATAAATAATGAAAAAGCAGTTTATAAATAAATGTATTTGATGTGACAAAAAAAATTAAGTTCACGTAAATTCAGTGTCAAAAAAGCTTTGGTAATAAAGACACATGTTAAACTCCATTAAAACCATAAAAACACAAATGTGTTTTTTGACAGTACATACGTTTGGGGGCAAGTTTGGACGTGACATCACTAATCAGAAAATTTATTTTAGGATAATTTAAAATCCTTAATAGCACAAATTAAAAAATGTTATGCACAACCCAGCAAAATCAAACTTCAACGTGATTTTGATATTTTCAATGACAGGGGTGTGGAACTTCACACATACAATAACCTCCTGAGAACCAGTGTCCTCTGCAGTGGACATTTGCTTTATTTCTTTTGTGTCAGGGGTACAAATTTCAGCCTTTTTATTTTTTTTTTGCCAAGCACACAAATGTCCACTGCAGAGGACGCTGAATCTCAAGCGACAAGAAATCAGCAATTATAGTGGGGGAAAAAAAGTGACACGCATCAAAAAGTGAGCCTTGTTGCCTTTATGTAAAGAGACTCACCTCCCAAGCACACACAGCTATTTCCCTCTGGATGGCCATCATTGCATCATCAAAGTTAAAGGGTAAGTACCCAATTTAATTTGTGTATGTTTTGTTAATAACAGACGTCATTGGATCTTTTGACCTGCAAGGGCAACATTTTAGAATATGGGACAGGATTTTGTCTTTTTTTTTTTTTTTTTCACAGAGGAAATCATCTCTTAATGCGTGCATTTCTTTGAGTGTGGAAAATGTGTGTGACTAAAGCACTCAATGTGCCATCCATCCCTCCTCCTCACCCAAGACCCTTTTTACTCTGCCATGATGGGATAATAGCCAAACCGATGTGACTGCATAATAAATAGATGACTCAGGAACTAGTCATTTGCATATAATTGATCATTAATAATATATATATATATATATATATATATATATATATATATATATATATATATATATATATATATATATATATATATATATATTTATATATATATTTATATATATTTATATATATATATTTATATATATATTTATATATATTTATATATATATTTTTATATATATATATATATATATATATATATATATATATATATATATATATATATATATATATATATATGTATATATATATATATATATATATATATATATATATATGTATATATATATATATATATATATATATATATATATATATAATGTATATTTATATGTATATATATTTGTATATGAATAAACTGTATGTATATGTATACATATACATAAGTGTATAGACACTCGAGGTCAAAAGTTTACATACACTTGTAAAGAACATAATGTCATGGCTGCCTTGAGTTTCCAATAATTTCTGCAACTCTTATTTTTTTGTGATAGAGTGATTGGAGCACATAGTTTTTGGTCACAAAAAACATTCATGAAGTTTGGTTCTTTTATGAATTTATTATGGGTCTACTGAAAATGTGACCAAATCTGCCGGGTCAAAAGTATACATAAAGCAATGCAGTGTTGGGTTAGTTACTGAATTACCAAAAAGTAATGCGTTACTGTGAAAACTAACGATTTAGTTACTTCTATTTTATTTTTTTAAAGCCCCCTTTAATGCCCTTTTAGCCTTCATTGCAGTACTGTTATTGCACTGGAGAATAATACAATCTGTTGATCAACTTGACATGCATTTGCATCACTGAACTCTGCTAAGCAATGTGGTCTACATACAACACACAAAGACAAAGATATGTTTCAAAGGGCCAATTTGTTTCAGACCAGAACAAATTGACAAAACTATTTTAAATAGCTGCAACATACATCCATTTTCTACCGCTTGATAACATACATAAATAACAAAAAGCATAATAACAACATAGCTCTAAACCAAGGAAGGCACACACTACCAGAGGTGGGTAGAGTAGCCAGAAATTGTACTCAAGTAAGAGTACTGTTACTTTAGAGATTTATTACTCAAGTAAAAGTAAGGAGTAGTCACCCAAATATTTACTTGAGTAAAAGTATAAAGCATGTTGTGAAAAAACTACTGAGTAACTGATGAGTAACCTGTTCGTTTAATGATGACGGCAACAAATAATGCACAAAAACATAAAAATAGCAATGAGCAAATTCAGAGCCAGGAATATCTCTTAAGCAACTAAAACAATAATATATATTAAATAGTAATACATTAACATAAAAAAATTAAGGCAAATTGAGCCACAATAACTTAACAGCACCATAGGCTCAGTAGGCAGAGATTACAAAGGAAAATAACAAGTTAGCCTTTACGCAAACCATTAACTGATAGGTGTGGGCTGCACCTGGGAACACACTGTGCACTTCTGATTGGTGTTTGTATGCGTGCGTGAGTGTGTGAGTGTGTGAGTATCTATGTCTGTCTGTGAGGCTGCAGTGTGTTAATAAATGTCCCCACACGATGTACATTTGACAGTGATTCATAGCAGGGAAGCTAACATCAGCCTACGGTGACAGCCAAAATATCTACTAACGTTACTTACCGCGATGTGCTTCCTCAAATTTGAAGTTGAGTTCATGTAAGCCAGGGGTGCCCACACTTTTTCAGCAGGCGAGCTACTTTTTAAATGACCAAGTCGAGGTGATCTACCTCATATATGCATATACATACACACACATATCATATCATATATATATATATATATATATATATATATATATATATATATATATATATATATATATATATATATATATATATATATATATATATATATATATATATATATATATATATATATATATATATACAGTATATATACAGTATATATATATACATACATTTATATATACAGTATATAATTTATATGTATTTATTTTGCTGTTTTTGTTCACATGTTAAAGGTGTTTTAATGAATATACATGCATGTTTAACATATAGATTCCTTTCTTTCATGAAGACAAGAATATAAGTTGGTGTATTACCTGATTCTGATGACTTGCGTTGATTGGAATCAGACAGCAGTGCTGATAACGTCCACGTTTTCAAATGGAGGAGAAAAAAAGTTCCTCCTTTCTGTCTAATACCACATGAAAGTGGTTGGTTTTTGGCATCTTATTTGTCCAGCTTCCATGTTCGTTTTTATGCACTTTACAAGAAATACATTGGCGGCAAACTCCGTAGCTTGCTAGCTTGTTTGCGCTGGCTTTTGGAGACTCTTATTTTGTTAGCGCAGGCGCGATGGAGCAGCACTTTTATTGTGAAGACAGGAACTGTGCGGTCAGTCTTTAGGCTTTTGACGGGAGGTACGGTTGAAATAAAAAAGTGTCTTTTTTCCTTCACACTTTTGATTGATTGATTGAAACTTTTATTAGTAGATTGCACAGTACAGTACATATTCCGTACAATTGACCACTAAATGGTAACACCCGAATACGTTTTTCAACTTGTTTAAAGGCCTACTGAAACCCACTACTACCGACCACGCAGTCTGATAGTTTATACATCAATGATGAAATCTTAACATTGCAACACATGCCAATACGGCCGGGTTAATTTATAAAGTGCAATTTCAAATTTCCCGGGAAACTTCCGGTTGAAAACGTCTATGTATGATGACGTATGCGCGTGACGTCAATGGTTGAAGCGGAAGTATTGGGACACCACTGTGTCCCAATACAAACAGCTCTGTTTTCATCGCAAAATTCCACAGTATTCTGGACATCTGTGTTGGTGAATCTTTTGCAATTTGTTTAATGAACAATGGAGACTGCAAAGAAGAAAGTTGTAGGTGGGATCGGTGTATTAGCGGCTGGCTGCAGCAACACAACCAGGAGGACTTTGACTTGGATAGCAGACGTGCTAGCCGCCGACCGCATCGATGATCGGGTGAAGTCCTTCGTTGCGCCGTCGATCGCTGGAACGCAGGTGAGCACGGGTGTTGATGAGCAGATGAGGGCTGGCGTAGGTGGATAGCTAATGTTTTTAGCATAGCTCTGTCGAGGTCCCGCAGCTAAGTTAGCTTCAATGGCGTCGTTAGCAACAGCATTGCTAGGCTTCGCCAGGCGGTACAGCATCAACCGTGTGGTTACAGGTCCAGAGTTTGGTAGTATTGTTGATCTTCTGTCTATCCTTCCAGTCAGGGGCTTATTTCTTTTGTTTCTATCTGCATTTAAGCACGATGCTATCACGTTAGCTCCGTAGCTAAAGTGCGAGGTGGTTTAAAATACAAATCCGTGATCCACAATAGAAAAAGGAGTAAGTGTGGAATCCAATGAGCCCTTGTACCTAAGTTACGGTCAGAGCGAAAAAAGATACGTCCTGCACTGCACTCTAGTCCGTCACTCTCACGTTCCTCATCCACGAATCTTTCATCCTCGCTCAAATTAATGGGGTAATCGTCGCTTTCTCGGTCCGAATCGCTCTCGCTGCTGGTGTAAACAATGGGGAAATGTGAAGAGCCCTTCAACCTGCGACGTCACGCTACTTCCGGTACAGGCAAGGCTTTTTTTTTATCAGCGACCAAAAGTTGCGAACTTTATCGTCGATGTTCTCTACTAAATATCGCGAAATGATCAAGTATGACACATAGAATGGATCTGCTATCCCCGTTTAAATAAGAAAATATCATTTCAGTAGGCCTTTAAGTCGGGGTCCACGTGTGACGGTCATGTGACCGCCTGGCTCTGTTTGATTGGTGAAACGGAGTCTAACGTCACCAGTGACTGCATCTGATTGGTGAAACGGAGTCTAACGTCACCAGTGACTGCATCTGATTGGTGAAACGGAGTCTAACGTCACCAGTGACTGCATCTGATTGGTGAAACGGAGTCAAACGTCACCAGTGACTGCATCTGATTGGTGAAACAGAGTCTAACGTCACCAGTGACTGCATCTGATTGGTGAAACGGAGTCTAACGTCACCAGTGACTGCATCTGATTGGTGAAACGGAGTCAAACGTCACCAGTGACTGCATCTGATTGGTGAAACGGAGTCTAACGTCACCAGTGACTGCATCTGATTGGTGAAACGGAGTCAAACGTCACCAGTGACTGCATCTGATTGGTGAAACGGAGTCAAACGTCACCAGTGACTGCATCTGATTGGTGAAACGGAGTCTAACGTCACCAGTGACTGCATCTGATTGGTGAAACGGAGTCAAACGTCACCAGTGACTGCATCTGATTGGTGAAACGGAGTCAAACGTCACCAGTGACTGCATTTGATTGGTGAAACGGAGTCTAACGTCACCAGTGACTGCATCTGATTGGTGAAACGGAGTCAAACGTCACCAGTGACTGCATCTGATTGGTGAAACGGAGTCAAACGTCACCAGTGACTGCATTTGATTGGTGAAACGGAGTCTAACGTCACCAGTGACTGCATCTGATTGGTGAAACGGAGTCTAACGTCACCAGTGACTGCATCTGATTGGTGAAACGGAGTCAAACGTCACCAGTGACTGCATCTGATTGGTGAAACGGAGTCTAACGTCACCAGTGACTGCATCTGATTGGTGAAACGGAGTCTAACGTCACCAGTGACTGCATCTGATTGGTGAAACGGAGTCAAACGTCACCAGTGACTGCATCTGATTGGTGAAACGGAGTCTAACGTCACCAGTGACTGCATCTGATTGGTGAAACGGAGTCTAACGTCACCAGTGACTGCATCTGATTGGTGAAACGGAGTCAAACGTCACCAGTGACTGCATCTGATTGGTGAAACGGAGTCTAACGTCACCAGTGACTGCATCTGATTGGTGAAACTCAGGCATTTGAGAGATCCTACTTTGAAGGTCTGTCTGACAAACCAAAACAAACAAAGCGTGCATTAACAGATCGATAAAAATTAGTAGCGAGTAGCGAGCAGGATGTAGATAAATGGAGCGGAGTAAAAGTAGTGTTTCTTCTCTATAAATATACTCAAGTAAAAGTAAAAGTACGTTGCATTAAAACTACTCTCAGAAGTACAATTTATCCCAAAAGTTACTCAAGTAGATGTAACAGAGTAAATGTAGCGCGTTACTACCCACCTCTGCACACTACATACACAAAGCCTAACCAGGTGTTTTTTTCTCTCAAGGAATTCTGAAATAAAATCATGTCTGAAGCCCAGAACACTCTACACATTTCCCCAGAGTTAGTTTAGAGATAAGGAAAGATATCCCTCTTTATGTTTGTGAACTTTATAGTTCATACATTTAAAGTGATGTGATAATCAAGCACTATAGAAGTCTAGAATGAAAGAGCAACTGTATATAAGAGAATTGACAGAGTGTGTGTACCTTCGGTGCTGACTGATGAGCAGAGGCAGAGTTTGGAGTGTTTTCTTTAGCTTGCTGTCCAGGTACGTGGAAAATGTTTTCCGTGCCATTTGCTGTTTGATGCCCGATATCATGCTAAATAGCTGCCTGAAAGCGGATGACTCCACTGTAGAAATAGCCTGCATGTCTTCTAGCACATACGCTGCAATGGCTCTATCACTTTGTCCTGGCTAGCAGTCCCTCCGTTAAAATCCAGCCGCTGTTGCTTAAATGGTGTTGGAGGTGAAGTGTCTCTCTCTTTACTAGCTTCGTCGAAGCATGTTGCTTTTGTAGGTGTTTCAGCAGATTTGAATTGCTGTTTTGGGCAGTAGATAGGATCGTTGATCCAAGACACAACTTACACTGAACTAAAAATGTATTTCCTTTGTGCTCGACAAAAGAAAAGTAGTGAGAATATCTCCATGTTAAGAAACTCAACTTTGACTCCGCAATGATGTCTTGTTAGTAAACACAGACACCCCACTCGGCTGCGAACCGATTCAGACAGCTACATAAGCTAGCTCTTGGGATGTGGAATGTCTCTATATACATATTTATTGAATTTTTAAAATAATTTTGGCCAAAGGGGGCGCATTTCAATTTCTTACACACACTTGTTATTACATATGTTGGCCAGAGGGGGAGCACTTCAAATTTTTACACACACTTGTTATTTCATATGTTGACCAGAGGGGGAGCACTTTTAAAACAGACACACAGTCAATTTGAAAAATCCCTCCTTTTTGGGACCACCCTAATTTGTATAGATTTAACCACCAGGGGTGCAAATGAGACATTCTCTATTAGATGCAATGGTTTTCCATATTGGGACCATGATTTCGGTCCTAACTTGTTCATCGGTCCTCATATGGAAGGTACTTTCCCTTGTTGATGTCTCAAGTACAAAATGATTCCACAAGGATAGCCAGCAAAGTCAGTCATTAAATAATAAAAATGTCGGTGTTTCTGTGTGTGTTGACACATGATCAGCGCTTCAGTGCACTTTTATTGCTTGTCGTGTGACAATTGATATTGCAGATCAATGTCTGATTGCACTGTCATGCCCTAGTTTGCTTTATGTGTTTACAATTTTTTTTTATGCGTGAATTAAGTTCTTTGCTGACATTGCACTAGACTACAATAGAAGCCAGAATTGTGACTTCAGATAAAAAAGTTAAATATTTATCTTTCTTTGTCTAGGTGGGAGGAGGTGTTAGTTGACCCGAATTGAGACCTGAGATTGTTCACTCTTCCATGCACAGTATTAAACATTATAAGTAACTTAATAACATTAAGTTATGACAAATAAAGTGAAAGTTGTGACAGTACTATGGAGAAGGAAACAGCCCTGAGACAGGGGCGTCGATAGTTTGAGACGTTTTTATTCAACACAAGGAAGTGGAATGTGTAATTAATCCAAATAAGTATGGTGTGAGTATGTGTTGTGTTTAATTGAGTGTTACCAGGAGTTGTTGAAGGTGCGTGTTGAGCAAGAGGCGGAAGTCCAGGGAGGGTAAGGCAAGCTCGGAGGTCCGTGGGCAAGTGAGAGGTCAAAGGCAGGAGCGAGGCGTTAAGGTCCGTGTCCAGGCGTGAGGTCGAGATCCAGGAAGGCAGCAGGGAGTCCAGAGGGGATCCAGGGAGACGAGACGCACAACTCGAAACCAGGAAATGGGGAAATGCGGGATGACGACACAGGACACAAGACGATGAGCACAGAGGAGGGGAAACACAGAGAGAGCGAATGCACATAGAGAGAGCTAGAGACGTGTCGGCTTACAGTATTGAGACAGGTAGCTATGTTCTGGCACTGGAACGCAGGACGCGCTGGCTTATGAAGGGAGTGGAGACTTCATCAGTGAAGACGCTGGAGGAGGGGAGTGAGTATACTGTTTATATAGACCAGTTCATTCGGGAAGTCCTGTGGGGAGTGCTCAGAGAGTATGGGGTAACGGACTGTCTTATTGTGGCGGTCCGCTCCCTGTACAATCAGTGTCAGAGTTTGGTCCGCATTGCCGGCAGTAAGTCGGACCCGTTTCCAGTGAGGGTTGAACTCCGCCAAGGCTGCCCTTTGTCACAGATTCTGTTCATAACCTTTATGGACAGAATTTCTAGGCGCAGTCAGGGCGTTGAGGGTATCTGGTTTGGTGGCTGCAGGATTAGGGCTCTGCTATTTGCAGATGATGTGCAAATTTACAAATAGATCAACGATATTGTCTCCAAGTGTATTTGGGGTCTCTCTCTCTCTCTCTCTCTCTCTCTCTCGGCTGCGTTGAGATTTTCCTACTGCTCCGAGCAGGGCACGAACCGAAGTTGCTGGCATGAGAGCCGAGCGTGCTGACTACCGGGACGGCGTGGCGAAGTTGGTAGAGTGGCTGTGCCAGCAATCGGAGTGTTGCTGGTTACTGGGGTTCAATTCCCACCTTCTACCTTCCTAGTCACGTCCGTTGTGTCCTTGGGCAAGACACTTCAAGGAGCAATCCTTTTTGTTGTCAGGCCATCCATTCTGTACTGTGCTCTTGAGTTCTTTCATAGTTTCATCTGCAATAGTCTCTCTCCGTATTTGTTCTGTTCTGTCTGCAGCCACCGGCAAAGATGTCACTACCATATCTACATATGCCTGTATCTCTGTGCTATTTTCACTGTCTGCAAGTTCTCTCTTGTCCACTGCTCTAGACAATGTGTCGGCTGTGCACATATATTTTCCTTGTGTATATATCATGTGCACGTCATATTTTTGCAGTCGAATTAGCATGCGCTGTATTCGTACTGGACAGTCATTCAACGGTTTGTTCATGATGGACACCAACGGTTTATGATCGGTTTCCACTTGAAACATCTGTCCATATACATATTGATGGAAACGCTCACATGCATACAAACTTGCTAACAGTTCTTTTTCAATTTGAGCATACCTGGTCTCTGCACTTGTCAGTGCTCTGGAAGCATAGGCGACAGGTAGCCACTGCTCTTCATGTTGCTGCAGTAGCACTGCTCCCTGGTGCTCTTCTCGGCGTCATAAAACTTTAACACGGGCTCCTGTGTAAGAGTCTCTTTCAGTTTCAGAAAACATTGTTCTTGCTCGTGGGGCCATATCCATTCATTCTTTTGTTCAAGAAGACTCCTGAGAGGTGCTGACTGTGTTGACAGTTGTGGGACAAACTTGGCAAGATAGCTGACCATCCCCAGGAAACGTCTGAACTCATCTTTGTTGGTTGGCCTTTCCATGTTGTTGATTGCTGAAGTTTTTCTCGGGTCTGGCTTCACGCCCTCTTCACTCACAACATCTCCCACAAAGGTAAGTGACTTCACTCCAAACTCACATATTTCTTTGTTAAGTTTCAGGTTCACCTCCCTTGTCTTGTCTAGCACTTGTCTCAGTCTTTCGTCGTGTTCTTTTCGGGTTGAGCCCCACACTATGATATCATCCATCATTGTCTCAACTCCGGGTATGTGCTCAAAAATCATGTACTACCATATCTAACATTACTCCTCCTCCCATACATCACTTTTATAACCCATATCCCTAAATCCCAACACTACCTAACCACATCCCTCCCCATCATCCCTCAACCAAATCATCCCAAAATACCTCCCCAATATCCCATCAAAAATTAATTACCAATCCCATCAACAAATCAATCAACAAACTTAAAATTCACCTCACAAAACTTTCCATAAAAAAATCCCCCCCCTCTCTATCCAACCTAATTACAACAAAAAACCATCACCCAAAACAATCTACTAACACAAACTAAAAACTCCTCTCCCCATTTCAAAATCCTTTATCCCCCCTTCCCCCCAAAAACAACCACAAAACATACTACCTTACTCCCACCTACAATCCCCTCCTACAACACAAACATCTATATATTCTCAAATACTAAAAATCTCATACCCCCCCACAAAATCCCTCAATCTAAATATCATCCATCTACCTTCAATTAATACCCACACCCTCACTACTATATAACAAATACTCCAATATAAACCCCTAATCCACCACTCAAACCCTTCCATAAACTATACACCAACAAATTAAAAACATTCATTCAAAATCAAACCCTACTATAAAATACCAAACCCTCACTCCTAAACTATCTCATACAACCAATCCATTACAATACTAATCAACATACCAATCCCTCACAAAACCAAAACCCAATAACATCAATCCCCAATCCACCCACACAAACACACAACCCAATATCCCAAAACAAATCCTATAAATCCCCAAATCACTATCAAAAACCCTAAAACCATAAAACACATCCTCCCACAAAATAAATATACAACCCAACCACACAACAAAAACAAAACAAAAACCAAAAAACAACAAAAAACACAAAAACAACATACAAACCACCAACAAAAAACAAACTACACAATAACACTCAACAACCTAACCCAAACTCCCAACACCCAACCACCCCAAACCACACACCAAAAACACATCAAACACAAACCCAACCCCCAAACACAACACCCAAAACACACCCAACAAACACCTACCAAAACCCCCCCAACACAACAAATACATAATCACCCCAACACACCCCAACACCCAAACCCCAAAAACCCAACAAACACTACCCCACCACACAACCAACAACAAAACACTAACCCCTCAACCACTCACAACCAACCCACAAAACCTCACCCAAACACCCCAATCACCACAACACAAACATCCACACCCACACTCACTCCCAAACCTCAAA